>NC_088418.1:47703904-47848904 GCF_034236695.1 Oncorhynchus nerka | reverse complement strand
TGAATGCAGCCCTAAGTGGCCGTTTGTCTAAAGCCCTCCGCCTCTCAACCTGGCAACGCACCTTCCCTTTCTACTTCTAATCCATTGTCATTCATTAGCGTGGGGTTCTGGTGGCGCTTGGATCTGGCTTAACCCTGGGTGCACACACACACGTACACACACACACGCAGAGAGAAAGACAAACACACATACTGGCCTACTCTCACACACCGTGGCTATTGAGTCGCGACACTCAAACAGCTCCCCCTGACCACTCCAGTCCAATATACAGGATGTTGCCCCCTCTCCTGATAAGGACATGTCCTATTGATCACCGTGAACTCCCCCCTCCAGAGACAAACGGTCTCTCCTGCTTCACTGTCCACACGCCACCACATACACACACACGGATGGCAGGCTCACACACACACACCTTTGCAAGCGCACACACACACAGCATGGGCGTATGCCCACACACACACATATCGCACACACATATCGCACTTAAGCGCAAGCACACATGTGCACACATGAGTGCACACACACACCACATCAGTCTGAGACCTAAGACACTGGATCCATGCAGAACAGGGGAAGCAGCGAGCTGTTGGAAGAGGGAGGATTCCACTGTAGACCTGTATTTGACATTGAGACCCAGAACACTCAGGGCAGGTTTGATGTGTCCCTAGGGCCAAGCCTCATCCAATACTTTATACTGGACTCAATTTCCCTGACTGTGATCTCTGAACCTGGATCAGGAGGATCACACCCTCACACACAGACACACAAGCATGGACACACTCAAACTCACAGATACACATACTCATCCGTGAACACACACACACACACACACACACACACACACAGACGCATGCACAAATATAAGGTACGCACAGCCACACCCTGCTCCCCAAAACTCTCTGAAGGGGAAAGGCAGTTATATCAACAGCTTTCAGGCCTGCAGTCGCAGAGAGCAGAACAGAACTGAGACAGCATGGCTCGGCGACCGACAGTTTAAGTCTTTGTACTTTCCTCTAGTGGCATCACCCCATAATGAAAGGATCTGCCTGCCAGGCCACATTATCCCTCTCAGCTTGCTGGGTTCTTGCATCATCACTCTCAGGGTCAGCCTGCCCTGTGCCTTCCTGGGAGTTCTGCTCTCATACACACACAAACCTTCGTGCATACACACACACGCAGACGCGGACTCACACAAACGCACATAAATGCATATACACATTGCACACTTGCACAGGCACACAGACACTCACACACACCCTCTGGCTTGCCACTGTAGCCACTCAGAAAGCATGGCCTGAAATGCACTGTCTAGCACTTCTCTGCATGTCAATGCACAGCAGGCCCATCTTAAAAACAAACACACATCTTTCCCTAAGATACTAGCTGCCAAATTCACACTGGGATTGTGATGGAATGGTTGAGAAGCTATATAAAATATTATGCTAATTTGAGCATATTCTAAATTGTCTTTCAAGTGTGTTGAGGACAAAATTGCCTTGTCTATTTACTAGATGGTTCTGTCAACTACGACATGGCTCAAGTGAAGTGTTACAACATTCATCAGTGCAGATTATATGCAACATTAAATGTATAGTACTCTGCCCACCCATGTGTGAGTCCCAAATGGCACCACATTCTCTATGGGCCCTGGTCAATAGTAGTGCACTATGTAGGCGATTTAGCTTCATTTCCTCAAAGTCTTCCTCCCCTTTACTCCCTCCTGTTCTAGGCCACAGCCCCCTTCTGTCTCTATGGGTGCTACAGACAGGTGAAGAGATAGACAGTTGCTTGTGAAAGTAAACAAAGCTCCTATTTGAAAGTGAAATTTGTCACTTGGCCTGGATGAATAGGCCTCTCTCTAGTTGAATAGGACCTCTGCACACCTACTGATCTCACGTGATCTCTGTCTCTTTCTGTCTCTCTCTCTCTCTCTCTGTCTCCCTCTCTCTAAAATATAATACTGATGTAATAATATAATATATGCCATTTAGCATACGATTTTATCCAAAGCGACTTACAGTCATGTGTTCTCTCTCTCTCTCTCTCTCTCTCTCTCTACTCATAGAAGCTAGAGGAGGAAGACATTTGGTAAGACAGATGGGATCTCCTGCCCTGTAGCCTGTACCCATGCAGATAAACTTTAATTCACCATCACACACACAATGGTAACACAATCACACACACACACACACACACACCTGGGCTTGGCTGGTAGCACCCACGTTGGCCTTCATGGCCCATTGAGCTGTCCATCGCTACAATAAGGTCATGTGTTCAGTCTCAGAGCAACTGGGGCTATACTAATCCCCCTAAAAACTAGACCTGGGCAGAAAATGTTGTAGTTTGTAGTTTATGCGCAAGGTTGTTGAATATAGTTTATAAATCAAGTCCTATACATGTGTTGTAACGTTCTGATTATTACAACAGCAAACTCTCTAGTGTTGAAGGTCATGAACATTCAAAATCATGTTTTTCATGAAATTGGATGATACTTGAAGGAAAGCAGATCAAAGTATGAAAAATGACTGTTGCTTGGTATATGTAGCGTGGCGTGGTATATATATCTAGATGGCTACTCTACTGGTGGCACAGTTTGACTGTAGGGTGTCAGCAAATATAATTCAAAGTTTACTCTATTCATTTATGGCAAAGATACTTTCATCTGTGTCCTGTGTAGGGCTGCTGTGGTGACAGTATTACTGCCACACCGGCGGTCACAAGTCATGAAGGCAGTCGAATTCCACGTTGTAATGAATACGATGGGAGACCGAGTGCTGGCTTCAAGCGCGGAGTGCAGCAGGTGTTTATTAGCAAAGGACCACAGGAGGAGGCAGGTAGCTGGGTCCAGGGGCAGGCAGCAGGTCATAAACAGGCACTCCAAATAGGTCACAGGACAGGCAGGGAAAAGGCTAATAACGTAGTCCGGGAGAGCAGGCAAGAGGTTGATAACAGGAAATCTGATAGGAAAAAGTACAGGCAGGAATTAGGCAAAAAGGCGTCGTTAATGAGGAGCCAAAAACTACGCTACACGGGAGGACTAATAAACAGAGCTCTGAAAAGAACGTATAACAAAACAAACAATGCCTCACAATGATGAGGTGCAAAGAACTGAACTAAATAGTGTGTGTGAATGACATATAGGTGTGTGAACAGGTGATCAGAATTCTGGTGATTGGGATCTGGAGAGGGAGCTGCGTTCAGGGGATCTATGCGTTTGAGAGTGTGAGTTGGAAAGTGGGCTGGAAAGTGAGCTGCGTTCAGGGGATCTATGCGTTTGAGAGTGTGAGTTGGAAAGTGGGCTGGAAAGTGAGCTGCGTTCAGGGGATCTATGCGTTTGAGAGTGTGAGTTGGAAAGTGGGCTGGAAAGTGAGCTGCGTTCAGGGGATCTATGCGTTTGAGAGTGTGAGTTGGAAGCAGCCGTTACACACGTTACCTCTTAGTCACAGTAATTAGGCTACTCCAAGCTCTGATGCTGCTGATGGTCATTAGTAGCCTACCAAATGTGCTAACTGCCTGGTACTCAGCACTCTATTGTCCCTCTAATCACTCTGACATCAATGCAATTGTTTTAGAAAATCTAATCAGACACTTCATTAGAGCCCATGAGCTCATGGTGCACAACATTTCTATAGGCTAACTATAGGAAAAGTGCAAATTAATCCCAGAACAACTGCAAAGGACCTTGTGAAGATGCTGGAAGGAACAGGTACAAAAGTATATATATATATATCCACAGCAAAATCAGTCCTATATTGACATATCCTGAAAGGTCGCTCAGACTACGGTTTGCAACTGCATGTGGGGACAAAGATTGTACTCTGGTCTGATGAAACAAATATCGACCTGTTTAGCCATAATGACCATCGTTATGTTTGGAGGAAAAAGGGGGAGGCTTGCAAGCCGAAGAACCCCATCCCACCTGTGAAGCACGGGGGCGGCAGCATCATTTTGTGAGGGTGCTTTTCTGCAGGAGGGACTGGTGCACTTCACAAAATAGATGGCATCATGAGGTTGGAAATTATGTGGATATATTGAAGCAGCATCTCAAGACATCAGTCAGGAAGTTAAAGCTTGGTTGCAAATGGGTCTTCCAAATTAACAATGACCCCAAGCATACTTCCAGAGTTCGCAGAATGGCTTAAGGACAACAAAGTCAAGGTATTGGAGTGGCCCCGACCTAAATCCTATAGAAAATTTGTGGGTGTCACACCTGCCCTTAAAGATCCTTTTAATTCTCTATTTGGTTAGGTCAGGGTGTGACTAGGTTGGGCAATCTATGTTTTCTATTTCTTTGTTGGCCTGGTATGGTTCCCGATCAGAGGCAGCTGTCTGTCTATCGTTATCTCTGATTGGGGATCCTATTTAGGCAGCCTTTTCCCACCTGTTGTTTGTGGGATCTTGTTTTTGTGTAGCAAACTGTGAGCAGCCCTGGACATCACATTTTGTTTTGTTTTGTATTGTTTTTGGTGAGTTGCATATTTATTAAACATGTGGAACTCTAAGTACGCTGCACCTTGGTCCATTCATTCAGATGATCGTAACAGTGGGCAGAACTGAAAAAGCATGTGCAAGCCAGTAGGCCTACAAACCTGACTCAGTTACACCAGCTCTGTCAGGAGGAATGGGCTAAAATTCACCCAACTTATTGTGGGAAGCTTGTGGAAGCCTACCCAGAACTTTGACCCACGTTGAACAATTTAAAGGCAGTGCTACCAAATACTAATTGAGTGTATGTAAACTTCTGACCCACTGAGAACGTGATGAAAGAAATAAAAACTGAAATAAAACACTCTTTACTATTATTCTGACATTTCACATTCTAAAAATAAAGTGATGATCCTTACTGAGCTAAGACAAGGAATTTTAAATAGGATTAAATGTCAGGACTTGTGAAAAACTGGGTTTAATTGTAGTTGGCTAAGGTATATGTAAACTTCCGAACTTTAACTGTGTTATGTAGTATATGTAAAGACAAGATTAAATCAAGAATAGTCTGATGGGTAACAATATTTTCCCATCACTAGTAAATTATATTTGATCAGATGGGAATGATGCCCAGCATAAGAAAACACATTTGAAAACACAGGGCTACCACTGTTATTTCATCTGCAAACTTAATGAAGGTGTTGGATGCCCGTCCAGGATCCAGTTGCAGAGGGAGGTGTTTAGTCCTAGTGTCATTAGCTTAGTGAGGTGCTTTCAGGGCACTATGGTGTTGAACCTGAGCTGTAGTCAATGAATAGCATTATATGTAGGTGTTCCTTTTGGCCAGGTGGCAAAGGGCAGTGTGGAGTGCAAAGAGATTGCATCATCTGTGGATCTGTTTCAGTGGTATACAAATTGGAGTGGGTATAAGGTTGATGTGAGCCATGTCTAGCCTTTCAAAGCACTCCATGGCTACCGATTTGAGTGCTATAGATAGGTAGTCATTTTGGCAGGTTACCTTAGTGCTCTTGGGTACAGCGACTATGGTGGTCTGCTTGAAACATGTTGATATTACAGACTCTGTCAGGGACAGGTTGAACATTTCAGTGAAGGCATGCTCGGAATACACGTCCTGATAATCCACCTGGCCCTGCGGCCTTGTGAATGTTGACCTGTTGAAAGATATTACTCACATCGGCTACGGAGAGTGTGATCATACAGTCGTCCGGAATAGCTGATGCTCTAATGCATTCTTCAGTGTCGCTTGCCTCAAAGCGAGCACAGAAGTAATTTAGCTCATCTGGTAGGCCCGTGTCACTGGGTAGCTCTAGGCAGTGCTTCCCTTTGCAATCTGTACAATTTTGCAATCCCGAAGAGCGTCGGAGCCAGTGTAGTACGATTCAATCTTAGTCCTGTATTGACACTTTGCCTGTTTGATGGTTTGTCGGAGAGCATAACAGGATTTCTTATAAGCTTCCGGGTTAGAGCCCCGCTCCTTGAAAGGGGCAGCTCTACCCTTTAGCTCAGTGCGGATGTTGCCTGTAATCCATGGCTTCTGGTTGGGGTATGTGCGTACGGTCACTGTGGGGACAACGTCATTGATGCACTTATTGGTGAAGCCTGTGACTGATGTGGTGTACTCCTCAATACCATCGGGAAGAATCCCAGAACATATTTCAGTCTGTGCTAGCAAAACAGTCCTGTAGCTTAGCATCTGAGTCATCTGACCACTTCTATATTGAGCGAGTCACTGGTGCTTCCAGCTTTAGTTTTTGCTTGTAAGCAGGAATGAGGAGGATATAATTATGGTCAGATTTACCAAATGGAGGGCGAGGGATAGGTTTGTACATGTCTCTGTGTGTGGAGTAAAGGTGGTCCAGAGTTTTTTTCCTCTGGTTGCAAATTGATCATGCTGGTAGAAATTAGGTAAAACTGATTTAAGTTTCCCTGTATTAAAGTCCCCGGCCACTAGTAGCGCCACCTCTGGATAAGTGTTTTCCTGTTTGCTTATGGCCTTGCTCAGCTCATTGAGTGCGGTCTTAGTGCAGCATCAGTTTGTGGTGGTAAATAGACAGCTACGAAAAATATAGATGAAATCTCTTTTGGTAAATAGTGTGGTCTTCAGCTTATCATGAGATACTCTACCTCAGGAGAGCTAAACCTCAAGACATCCAAAATATTAGATTGTGTTCCAGCTGTTGTTTACAAATATACACAGACTGACACACTTCGTCTTGCCATTGCTGCGAAAACCCCGCCAGCTGTATGTTATCCATGTCGTCATTCAGCCACAACTCGGTGAAACATAAGATATTACAACTTTAACCTGTTGCTTCTACTCGGGACGCTTGCGTCCCAACTAGAGCTCTGGAAATGCAAATGCGCTACGCTAAATGCTAATAGTATTAGTTAAAACTCAAAAGTTCATTAAAATACACATGCAGGGTATCGAATTAAAGCTACACTCGTTGTGAATCCAGGCAACAAGTCAGATTTTTAAAATGCTTTTCGGCGAAAGCATGAGAAGCTATTATCTGATAGCATGCAACACCCCAAAAGACCCACAGGGGACGTAAACAAAATAATTAGCATTTCGGCGTTACACAAACCGCACAATAAAATAGAAAACATTCATTACCTTTCACCATCTTCTTTGTTGGCACTCCTAGATGTCCCATAAACACTATTTGGGTCTTTATTTAGATTAAATCGGTCCATATAAAGCCTAGATATCGTTATATGTAGACTGTGTGATAAACGAAAAAACATCGCTTTCAAAACGTAACGTCATTTTTAAAATTCAAAAAGTCGACGATAAACTTTCACAAAACACTTCGAAATACATTTGTAATGCAACTTTAGGTATTAGTAAACGTTAATAAGCGATAAAATTCATCAGGAGGCGATGTAAAGATCATTAGCTGTCCGTCTGGAAAAATGTCCGGCTAGAAACTCAACGAAAATATCCGGTCCTAGACCGGATTAGATACGGTGTCCTGTATGTGTTTGACCAAGAAAAAACTCGAAGGGAAATGACAAGACTCTAGACACCCTGTGGAAGCTGTAGGTACTGCAACCTCAGTCAATTAATTGTGGTTCACGTTTATCAATGGGTTCAAGTAGCGCATGGATATATTTTCCCCATTTTCAGTGATCAGTTTTTCCTGTGCTTTTCGATGTAAATGCCGTTCTGGTAAAGCCACAGCAGTGATTTAACCAGTTTTTTAAACGTCTGAGTGTTTTCTATCCACACAGACTAAGCAAATGCATATACTATATTCCTGGCATGAGTAGCAGGGCGCTGAAATGTTGCGCGATTTTTAACAGAATGTTCAAAAAAGTAGAGGGTCGACTGAAGAGGTTAATGTCCTGTTGGTAGGATATTCTTGATCGTAGCTCATCCATTTTGTTATCCAATGATTGTACGTTGGTTAATAGGACTGATGGTAGAGGCAGATTACCCACTTGCCGTCGGATCCTTACAAGGCACTCCGACCTACGTCCCCGATATCTCCATCTCTTCTTCATTTCGAATGAAAGGGATTTGGGCCTTGTCGGGAGTCTGAAGAAAACCCTTTTCGTCCGACTCGTTAAAAAAAATCTTTGTCCAGTACGAAGTGAGTAATCGCTGTCTTGATATCCAGAAGCTCTTTATGGTCATAAGAGACGGCGGCATTGTGTACAAAATAAGTTACAAATAAAGCAAAAAAAACACACACAATGGCACAATTGGTTATGAGCCAGTAAAATGGCAGCCATCTCCTCCGGCACCAATCTGTTTTTTAGGAGGCACCTGGTGGAGAGTGGAGACAAGCACAAGACAGGTGAAATCAGATCAGGGTGTGACATAAGGAATGTACTTTATCTACTGGATATTGTAAAGGAAATAGTGAGTTTATTTTATCTCAGTACATGTCATCGGTTGTAACTCTGACAGATATTATCCTCTGGCTGATCACTAATACCTAATACATGGACATGCTTGCATGCAGAACAAGTGGCTACCTTTTTTGTCAGTCCTGACCATTTCTGATCGACCAACCAGTGCAACTCTTGTTACAGTGAAGGTACCCATAATACAGTGAGGTGTCTGGGTGTCTGGCTAGACTGTAAACTCTCCTTCCAGACTCATATCAAACATCTCCAATCCAAAATCAAATCTAGAATCGGCTTTCTATTTCGCAACAAAGCCTCCTTCACTCACTCCGCCAAACTTACCCTTGTAAAACTGACTATCCTACCGATCCTCGACTTCGGCAATGTCATCTACAAAATAGCTTCCAATACTCTACTCAGCAAATTGGATGCAGTCTAACACAGTGCCATCCGTTTTGTTACCAAAGAGCATTATACCACCCACCACTGCGACCTTTATGCTCTAGTCGGCTGGCCCTCGCTACATATTCGTCACCAGACCCACTGGCTCCAGGTCATCTACAAGTCTATGCTAGGTAAAGCTCTGCCTTATCTCAGCTCACTGGTCACGATAACAACACCCACTCGTAGCACGTGCTCCAGCAGGTATATCTCACTGGTTATCCCCAAAGCCAACACCTCTTTTGGCCGCCTTTCCTTCCAGTTCTCTGCTGCCAGTGACTGGAACGGATTGCAAAAATCGCTGAAGCTGGAGACTTACATTTCCCTAACTTTAAACATCAGCTATCTGAGTAGCTAACCGATCGCTGCAGCTGTAATAGTCCATCTGTAAATTGCCCACCCAATCTACCTACCTCATCCCCATATTGTTTTTATTTACTTTTCTGCTCTTTTGCACACCAGTATCACTACTTACACACCATCATCTGCTCATCACCATCTTCTAATCTATCACTCCAGTGTTCATCTGCTAAATTGTAATTACTTTGCTACTATGGCCTATTTATTGCCATACCTCCTCATGCCATTTGCACACAATGTATATAGACTTTCTTTTTTTTCTATTGTGTTATTGACTGTACGCCTGTTTATTCCATGTAACTCTGTGTTGTTGTTTCTGTCGCACTGCTTTGCTTTATCTTGGCCAGGTCGCAGTTGTAAATGAGAACTTGTTCTCAACTGGCCTACCTGCTTAAATAAAGGTGAAATAAAATACATTTTTAAAAAACAGTGAAAGTTGGCAATGAAATCTGACACCTCCACATTCTCACACAGGACACCAACCCATCACTGACCTGGTCAGCATCAGGACAAGGGAATGAAGGAGGAGATGAAGAACAGCACCACTCCTTTCTGGATCAGCCTGTTGTATGATGACTTTTGCGTGGGCTGATGGTGGGAGATCTGCCAACAGAAACTGGCCCTCTCTAACCGATATAAGACACTTGTATGTTCCTAAATGTTTAATATCCATCATTTTTATGATTATTTATTTGAATTGCGCGCCCTCCAGTTCCACCGGAAGTTGTGCCGCTAGCGGGACCCCTATCTCGGGGTTACGATACCAACTGTCACATTCACACAGTGATGGAATGGATAAGAAGCTAAAGAAAATATGACGAGTCGGTTCTAAACTCTATTTCAAGTGTGTTGACGACAAAATGCCGTTGTCTGTTTACTACATGGTTGTGTCAACTACAACATGGCTCAAGTGTTACAGCGTTCATGATTGTAGATTATATGCAACATTAAATGTACAGTGCTCTGCCCGCCCATGGGTACGTCCCAAATGGATCCGCATGCCCTATGGGCCTTGGTCATCAGTAGTGCATTATATAGTGGATAGGGTCCCATTTAGTACCCATCCCATACTACATTTCCTCAAAGTCGGTCTCTGTGGGTGCTACAGACAGTGAACAGATAGACAGCTGCCTGTGAAAGTAAACAAAGATCCTATTTGAAAGTCTCTCTAATTAGGACCTCTGCACACCTACACACACCTCATCTCACCTGACCTGAAACAACTGATCTCTGTCTCTCTCAAATGTACTAATATGTAACATAATAACAATAAATGCCATTTAGTAGACGCTTTTATCCAAATCCAAATGTGTGCAGACATTTTATATATCCATCCCTTCCTATTTCTCTCTCTCTCTCTCTTTCTCTCTAGAGATACTCAGAGAAGCTGGAGGAGGAAGACATTTGGTAAGACATCTTGATCTCCCATTGGAAAACACATACAGCACAGTACACAACCGTATTTAATGTACAGTGCTAGGATAGCTTCACTGTTTAAACAAACACCAAGCCTTAGTAAGATAGAAGGGCATATGCAAAGATGGTGTGTCAGTGTTATCAGTCTACAGCCTTGACTCAGTGTATTCCTATTTGAATATATTCCCTGGCTCTCTTTGCAGCTATTCATGGTTAATCATTTAAATGCCTGGATACAGTAATGTTTGTTTCATTTGAAGACCAATAGCCCTTCATCAACACACAGAGGCTACATCCCAAATGGCACCCTATTCACCATATAGTGCACTACTTTTGTAAAATAGTGCCCTAAATAAGGACAAGGATGCTGTTTGGGATGTACTCAGCATTTCTGTGTCTGGCTACTGCTAAGGCCATGACACAACTGGAAGTCTGGCCTAAAGGCCTCTGCTCCACATCAGGGTTATGTTCAGTTGGCACAAAACAGGAGAAAACGTTTTCAACATGACAGATACTCAAGGCAAGCATATATTCATTGGGTTGTGAAGTAGTTACTATATATTAAGCTCAACATTATCTTAGTGGGGAATGAATGCACAAATGAAAATGAAAATGAACCCTGACCCCCAATACAACAACTCTATATTATCCTCTGCTGCTTTTCGCACCATGGATCCTCAGCTGTCTCTGAGGACCAAGAGAGTGCCAAACTGTAATAGAGGACCAAGAGAGTGCCAAACTGTAATACAACATACACGATATACAATATTTACACATCTACAATAAGGCATCTTCATGAATGTGCCAACTTTGGATGAACAAACTCTCCTGGGGGAATAAAGCTCCAAATCAACAATAAAGTGTATCATATGCCGTTGTATGGTGAATCCCTAGGCCTCTGTGTCGAGGCCCCTCTGTGTCGAGGCCCCTCTGTGTCGAGGCCCCTCTGTGTCGAGGCCCCTCTGTGTCCACTCTGTTGTAGATAAACAGATGGGATCTCCTGCCCTGTAGCCTGTAACCATGCTAATATACTTTAATTATTCGAAAACATAATGTTAACTTTCACTGCTATGCGGATGACACACAGCTGTACATTTCAATGAAACATGGTGAAGCCCCAAAATTGCCCTCGCTAGAAGCATGTGTTTCAGACATAAGGAAGTGGATGGCTGCAAACGTTCTACTATTAAACTCGGACAAAACAGAGATGCTTGTTCTAGGTCCCAAGAAACAAAGAGATCTTCTGTTGAATCTGACAATTAATCTTAATGGTTGTACATTCGTCTCAAATAAAACTGTGAAGGACCTCAGCGTTACTCTGGACCCTGAGCTCTCTTTTGAAGAACATATCAAGACCATTTTGAGGACAGCTTTTTTCCATCTACGTAACATTGCAAAAATCAGAAACTGTCTGTCCAAAAATGATGCAGAAAAATTAATCCATGCTTTTGTCACTTCTAGGTTAGACTACTGCAATGCTCTATTTTCCGGCTACCCGGATAAAGCACTAAATAAACTTCAGTTAGTGCTAAATACGGCTGCTAGAATCCTGACTAGAACCAAAAAATTTGATCATATTACTCCAGTGCTAGCCTCTCTACACTGGCTTCCTGTCAAAGCAAGGGCTGATTTCAAGGTTTTACTGCTAACCTACAAAGCATTACATGGGCTTGCTCCTACCTATATCTCTGATTTGGTCCTGCCGTACATACCTACACGTACGCTACGGTCACAAGACGCAGGCCTCCTAATTGTCCCTAGAATTTCTAAGCAAACAGCTGGAGGCAGGGCTTTCTCCTATAGAGCTCCATTTTTATGGAACGGTCTGCCTACCCATGTCAGAGACGCAAACTCGGTCTCAACCTTTAAGTCTTTACTGAAGACTCATCTCTTCAGTGGGTCATATGATTGAGTGTAGTCTGGCCCAGGAGTGGGAAGGTGAACGGAAAGGCTCTGGAGCAACGAACCGCCCTTACGGTCTCTGCCTGGCCGGTTCCCCTCTTTCCACTGGGATTCTCTGCCTCTAACCCTATTACAGGGGCTGAGTCACTGGCTTACTGGGGCTCTCTCATGCCGTCCCTGGAGGGGGTGCGTCACCTGAGTGGGTTGATTCACTGTTGTGGTCATCCTGTCTGGGTTGGCGCCCCCCCTTGGGTTGTGCCGTGGCGGAGATCTTTGTGGGCTATACTCAGCCTTGTCTCAGGATGGTAGGTTGGTGGTTGAAGATATCCCTCTAGTGGTGTGGGGACTGTGCTTTGGCAAAGTGGGTGGGGTTATATCCTTCCTGTTTGGCCCTGTCCGGGGGTGTCCTCGGATGGGGCCACAGTGTCTCCTGACCCCTCCTGTCTCAGCCTCCAGTATTTATGCTGCAGTAGTTTATGTGTCGGGGGGCTGGGGTCAGTTTGTTATATCTGGAGTACTTCTCCTGTCCTATTCGGTGTCCTGTGTGAATCTAAGTGTGCGTTCTCTAATTCTCTCCTCTCTTTCTTTCTTTCTCTCTCTCGGAGGACCTGAGCCCTACGACCATGCCCCAGGACTACCTGACATGATGACTCCTTGCTGTCCCCAGTCCACCTGGCCATGCTGCTGTTCCAGTTTCAACTGACCTGAGCCCTAGGACTATGCCCCAGGACTACCTGACATGATGACTCCTTGCTGTCCCCAGTCCACCTGGCCATGCTGCTGCTCCAGTTTCAACTGTTCTGCCTTATTATTATTCGACCATGCTGGTCATTTATGAACATTTTAACATCTTGGCCATGTTCTGTTATAATCTCCACCCGGCACAGCCAGACGAGGACTGGCCACCCCACATAGCCTGGTTCCTCCCTAGGTTTCTTCCTAGGTTTTGGCCTTTCTAGGGAGTTTTTCCTAGCCACCGTGCTTCTACACCTGCATTGCTTGCTGTTTGCTGTTACAGCACTTTGAGATATCAGCTGATGTACGAAGGGCTATATAAATACATTTGATTTGATTTGATTTGAATTCACCATCACACACACACACACACACACACACACACACATACAATGGTAACACAATCACACACACACACGGCTAGTCTTGGCTGGTAGCAACCATGTTTGCCGTCAATGCCCATTGGGCTGTCCATCGCTACAATAACATCATGTGTTCAGTCTCAGAGCAACTGGGGCTATACTAATCCCCCCTAAAAACTAGATCTGGGCAGAAAATGTTGTCGTTTATTTGAAAATACCAACTTTTCAAATACTCGTGGTGGTTGAGTATACTGTGGTTTATACATCAAGTCCCATACGTGTGTTGTAATTGTGTGATTATTACAACAGCAAATTCTTAAGTGTTGAAGGTCATGAAGAGTCAAAATCATGTTTTTCATGAAATTGGATGATACGTGAAGGAAACCAGATCAAAATATGAAAAATGACTGTTGCTTCTACATGGATAAAGTTGGAACATAAAGTTACTGGTCCCCTCCCCCATGTCAAACACTTGGACTCATTAATAAGGGGACAAGGTGACATCACCTTCTCTCATTTTAATACACTTGCTGTGTATGTAACAACAATTTTGCTATTGTAATAATCAAAGTTACAACACGTGTAGTACTTGATGTACAGGATGTCAAGCGTTAATGTATTATGTCTCACTCGTTATGTAAATGTATGTTTTAGTCATTTTGAAGCTGCAAAAGTGGTCTGCTCTAATGTTGTGTTGAGGTGATTCCATGTCCCTTATGTATTTCATACTAGCTATAGGCTATATTAAGATTCATATTGAAGAGCCCTCCAAATCATGTGCTTATGGTAATATGTTTCAACTAAATGCTGTAGTTTTGATTCTTCATAAAATATTTGGCAGCCATCAAAAATGTATATATTTTTTTAATAACTGGGTCGTATTCCAAAATAATTTCAAATATTATTTGTTTTTCTGAGACATGTATTTGAATATCAAAGAAAATAATGACATTTTAGTTTCACCTCTATATAAACTTTTTCCAACTACCTTGAGTATTTGAAAAACGTGTATTTTCTTGCCCAGGTCTGAAACACACAGAGAACTGGACTCTGACAAACAATATTCACATTAAGATATTTTCTCTAAGATCATAGTGATTGATGTTAGGCAGAGTACCTAATATTGTATTCCAATATTTCCAATATGACCAAAATAATTTCAAATGGGACATGATCAGCTGTATGACTGTATGGCTCAAAAGCAAGATTGTACTCAGACAGACCCAGGTCTTATCAAACACCTATTTTAATCAATTTTGCATATGCAATGTTGTTCAGCAATGTGGTGTCCATTAGGTACCAGGAAAACAAGCTCACATAAATATCCTTTATGGTTATAATTTGAGTGTTTGTCTTTTGCAAAGCGTTTTACTCAGTTAATGTTTCTATTGCATCTCTCTGTCTAAATGCTAAATTAGACCCCCCAAAAAGCAGATAGAGCTTTATAGTCTCTTCTGCTGCATAACACACAATCATCCATGTATGAAGTCACTACAGTAACTGAAGGTTATTACTGGAATCTATTTGCATGTGAGGCGGTCATTCAAATGTGTGCTCCAGGAAGACTGGAGGTGTTTCTATGATGGTGAAAACAAACAGTTCATGACCTCTGCATGGTGAAAAGACAACGCTCTATAGTGCCAAATACTGCACTATACTAAGCATTTACTGTATACTGTACAAATAATAACAAATAACCACTCTGATCATTTTTATGTTTTTGAGTCCAAATAAATCAACTCTTTGCTCAGTGCAACAAAGTAGGTGCAAAGTTAGGATACCAGAAATGTATACCATAGAAAACATGTATGTGAAAACTTGTTTTGGAGGTAACTTGTTTGATTGTTTGGCTAACCAGAGAGGACAGAAAGCCGATACAGCCCTGTCACACTGTTGATATCCCTCTCTGGCTGTGTCTCAGTCTCTGTTGTCCACCCCATCTAGAGAGCAGTCAGACCCCAGGCCTGACTCACACTACACTATGAGGAAATAAGTCCTCAGGTTACCCTGATACACGTTTCCTCCAACCCAGAGAGAAATTTCCCCTGATATGGATACAAACACAGCTCAATACTTCTCGCAACACCTACAGAAATGTTATCTTTCACACCAACATGTCCAGAGTATCAAATATCCTTACAAAGTTCCAGTAATGGGATCATTTTAAATATAAACATCACCCTCGCTGTATTAGGTCTATTACTCTTTTAGAGATGAGTTGGGGCGAGGGGTGCTGGTGAAGTGGGGTTCATGTGTTCAGGTCTTAAGAAACATTTGTGAATCTCATTGACAGTACTTTATAAAGGGTATGTGCTGTTTGCGTGCCACCCAGGACATTTTATTGTAGTGTAATAACTTCATTATGTGCTTTATTACACTGGTCGGCCTTGTGTTTTGAATATACACATAGTTAGGCAGAGCATAGCTTAGGATGCACTGTTTCTAAACAGATCACACCTCATCATATTCGATTCATACCAGACCCATTTATTCTCTACAAAAGCTACAGCAGGTAAGACAGGCTTTTGATATATTTCAATGTTTATCAATTTTACCATGTTATTTGTGTAGTAACTAATCACATGCATTTTAATATAAAGTTAGAGTAAGCTAAGGACCACTTTTAATGTGGATTCATATTAAACATTACTTTTTTTTTAACTGCCTTCTTGTTGAAACTAATAAGGAAAATATTGTAATAATAATATACATTAAATGTTAGTATATTGATCTATTGAAGTTTGTTTTATCAGAAAATAATATCAGACGTTGTTTACAGTACTGACTTTTTTTTAATGATCAATCATGCAGCTCAGCTCTTGTAATGATGCAGGGGCCTGTAGTACTAGTACCTGATTCAATTAAAAAAACTCAAAGCCAAAGTGTGATAACCATCAAATCCTAAATATGACACCTCTTTCTTCTCACGCAGGACACCATCCCATCACCTCTCCTCTGTCACTCCTGACCCTGCTGTCCCCATGGAGATTACCTCTCTCCTATTCCTACTCTGTGCAGGTATAGAATTCACTTGACCTAACCACAAAACAGTATACTGTACGCACAATACGACAAACCACACCAACTTCTCCTCTTTCATTTGTTTTCTGTATGCATGTTTACATTTCACATAATGAAATAGTCTCTGTCCTCAGGTGTCTGCTGCACAGCCGCACTCAGCCGCCTCAAACAGTTCCATCTCATTGCAAGGAGTTTAAACTGGACAGAAGCACAGGACATCTGCCGGAAGAACTATACCGACCTCGTCACTTTGTACAATCGGGAGGAATCTGAGCAGCTGATACAGTTCATGGCATCTCAAAGTGTCTCTAAAGCCTGGATAGGTCTCCATCACACAGAGCACAGTCTGAAGTGGTCCAATGGAGACACTGTTAATGACACTGCATGGTCACCACTTCCAAGCCCGTGCACAGAGCCAATGTGTGCAGCCATACTCAAAGATAATACAACATGGGAGAATTGTACAGAGCAGAAATACTTCATGTGTTACAGTGAAGGTAAAACATTCAATGCCACAAAAAACACGCTCCTCAATAACATTCAGGTCATATTATTATAATTCTTCAGCAATATTTAGATGTCATTATTTTATATCAAACTAAGTTGAGAAGAGTAAAATGTTAGTTCATTCTGTGTGCGCAGGGTCTGGTGATCCCTTCCTGATTGAACAGAACATGACCTGGTATGAGGCTCAGAGTTACTGCAGGGAGAACTACACTGACCTGATCAGCATCAGGAACGAGGGACAGAAGGAGGAAGTGAAGAACAAAGGGATGAACAGCACCTCTCCTTACTGGATCGGCCTGCTGTATGATGACTGGGAGTGGTCTGATGGAGGGAGATCTGCCTACAGAGACAGGATTACCTATTCTAATAGAGAAGTGAATACTGCTCTTTGCCAGTATGAAAATTCTATATGCACTGTGCCAAAAACAAATGATGAAGACTATACACTCTGCTCTGAAGGTAAGTTGTCAAAGAGGAACATAGTCAAACTGCTTCTTATTTGTATGAAAGGTTGCTACTCTATATTGATAGTAGCCTGGTCAAGGGGACTGAACGCTGCACTCCCTTTTTATTCCCTTCACTTGTCAAGTCAAACACAATGCAGGGCTATCATGCTATCATGCTGGTTCCACCAGGCTATAATGATATATAACTATTTCTGAAATTATTATGTGCCTGCTTATCTTTCCCCTAAAATCTGAGAGTTAAAATGGGTGTTAAAACAAGTTAAAATTAACATGTTAAATATCTGGAATATCACATATCTTTCCGGATCAGTTCGCATCCACAATATTGGAGAAAGAAAGTCTTGGGAACAGGCTCTGGACTACTGCAAGAAGAACTACCATGGATTGCTGCGTATTGAGACAGAAGAAGACCTGGAGGTGATCAAGCAGAAGTTTAATGGGACTGGTTTTACTGGTCCTGTGTGGGTGGGTCTGAGACAGAGCCGTCTCTTTGGGTTCTGGGTCTGGACCAATGGGCTGCCAGTGGGGTGGAGTAACTGGGAGGGAGACAGACAGCCTGAACAGCCTCTGTCCAACCATTGTGGTGCCATGGCAATGGAGGAGGGATACAAGTGGAGTGATCAGGATTGTCTGTCCAATCGCTTTTTTATTTGTGAAGAAGAGTTGTAATACATTTTCCCTCTTGTTAATTTAATTAACTGTCTTTACCATTTCTCACACTTTTGATTGAAATTTGTTTTTTTAGGTAATTGCTGATTGAGATCATCTTTGACAAAGATTTTTTATGTTTAAGATTCCAGCATGCAATGCAATGTACAATATACCTTGTCATTGATATAACGTGTTATCAAAAATCTTTGAGTAAAATTGTGTGATATCTCAGATATTGTAAAAATGTAAATAAAAAAATATAGATCATTGTCATGTTATTAAAATATTTTATTCACTTGTCATAATTCATTTGCCATTAAGCAAACTAGATTTACCCATGTCATCATTATTGAAACTATGGGTTACTGTAATTAAAACTCTAGATAGTCTAAACACAATTGTATTTAATTATTAGTATCATGCATGTTAACGATGACTAAGCAAATAAAAAGGAAAATAAAGTAATATATTTGATATAATGGACATTGTAAACATACTCTCTTCTCCCAATTTCTGTTCTCACTTTACAAAATTAAACAAAACATAAGAGGTTTTTTTGTCTTCTTTTAAACACACACAAACACAGTTAGATGTTGCAACAAGATGTCAGTATGAGTAACTACCGGACATAACAGGGATGAGTGGATGCCGCCATCTTGTCTATTTCAAGTTCTCTCTCACTGATTAAGACAGGTGGGTGTCCATCCCCAAGTGTCCCATGTCAGGATGACAGACACCTGCCTCGATCAATGAGAGAAGACTTGAAATACAGTAGACACAGATGGCAGCGTACACATTGTTGGATTACTTCATGGAGCAAAAAAAATACATTTATTTTAATAATGGAGCTTTTTGTAAATTCAAACAGACCTCCTACAAGTGGACACAGACATTTGATGAGATTGCAGAATCAAATAACCTTCCAAACAGGGATCAACAGGCCCTTAGTAGGAAAGGGCATTTATACTGAATAAAGAATATGGAACAATTTCAAAGATTTTACTGAGTTACAGTTCATATAAGGACATCAGTCAATTTAAAAAAATTCATTTGGCCCTAATCTATGGATTTCACATGACTGGGCAGGGGCACAGCCATAGCTGGGCCTTGGAGGGCATAGGCCCTCCACTTGGCAGCCAGGCCAATCCACAAAGGAGCCAGACCCAGCCAATCAGAATGAATATTTTATTACAGACAGAAATACTCCTCAGCCCCCACCCTAAGACGCAGGTGAAGGTGGTGAAGAAGCTGCATGGAGGGGCTGGCGTAGCTACACAAGGTCTGCGCTTGTGAGGCTGGTTGGACGTGCTGCCAAATTCTCTAAAACGACATTGGAAGCAGCTTATGGTAGAGAAATTAATATGCAAATCTCTGGCAACAACTCTGGTTGACATTCCTGTAGTCAGGATGCCAATTGCATGCTCCCTCAAAACTGGAGACATCTGTGGTTTTATGTTGTCTGACAAAAAAAAAGTGACCTTTTATTGTCCCCAGCAAAAGGTGCACTCGTCTAATGATCATTCTGTTTAATCAGCTTCTTGATATGCCACACCTGTCAGGTTGATGGATTATCTTGGCAAAGGAGGGGGATGTAAATACCTTTGAGCAGAACATTTGAGAGAAATACGATTTCTGGCTGTCTGGAAAATTTCAGATATTTTTTTATTTCAGCTCATTGGACCAACACTTTACGTTTATATTTTTGCTTAATGTAGATTGTGCATGTTAGCATTAACTAATACCAGTAAGACTCTTGATAGACACATCACAACATCAATGTACCTACTGGTTAAGTAGTTCAAAATATTTTCTTGTACCAATCTCTGACCCCATACACACTCCGTTTGTGCAACTGATTTACAAGACAATTGACATTTAAATGAATTTAAAGCATTGATTAAGGATACTCTTAAGGGGAAATATGTTTATTTCTGGTTGAGTGCTAGTTGTTGTAATATATTTGCCTGTGTTGGAGTACTAGTATGTTTTTGCTGTGTTTTGTCTTTTAACAATGTGAATGGGGCACACTTATAAAAGAGAACGTGTTCTCAATGTGTTTTACACTGAATAAATAAAGGTAAAATTAAAATACATTTGAGAGGTGAGGTGAAGTGTAGAAAATGAAGGACATCTATAGTTAATGGTCCTGTTAAGCCACTGTAAAGTAAGCATGATATATATGCATTATCAACACAGTATGTTGATATGTAGCAGACCAAGTTTTAGAATAATATTTCAACTACAGTATATACACACTAGACCCCTTCAGACTGGAGGATCAGATCCCAGAACAGATCCAGTCATTCTCTACACAGCCCATGGCATGTAAAATAGATATTGTACCAATTAATCTGAGAAACTGACAACACTGGACCAGTTTGTGAGGTTATTAAAGGCATGTAACCAGAACACAAAAGATAGATTGGTAATTTCATTGACCCATCGTAGTATTGCTATGATATCATGTTTATGATGATACAGTGAAGGAATTGCATTGAGTTTGAATTTTGGAATTGGAACTTTCAAAATGTAGTGTTGATTTTGATTCCATCTCTCCTGACCCTGCTCTCACCATGGTGATGCCCCATCTCTTACTCCTACTCTGTACCTGTTAGGACTCAAACATCTGTATACAACCACAACATACAGTAACCGTATGAACAACATATCAAACCATAAATAAACCTATCATGCTTCATTTGTTGGTCATATGCAAAGTTAACGTTTGTGTGATAAAATACATTCTATATTCAGGTGTCTGCTGCAGAGACACACTCAGCCGCCTCAGACAGTTACAACTAATATAAGGGTCAATCACCTAGACAGAAGCTGGGGGCTACTGCCAAGAGCACTATATTGGTATTGTCACTTAACAATCAGGAGGAAGCTGAGCAGCAATGGACAAATAAACTAAAAAGCTGATTAGAAGTGTCAATGTTATCGAAGCTAACTAACTTAAAAAGAGAATCCCTACTTGGTATACAGACTAGATCAATGTGAGAAAATCTGGTGCTTCCCAGAATTAAAGGGGATTAAGGTGAAGATCTAGAGAGTATGGTGAAAGATTATGGTTTAAGTGCTGCAAGTCCCGGGGGATACCGTTGACCAAATTAAATGTGTACATTGTGGGATCTCACATTTTGCAAACAGACGGCTTGAAAAAAGCATATGATCAAACAAAGCTTCTGACATCATTGATTACATAGACACTTGAGGAGCTCATACTCTTGTGTAAGTCTCACAAAAGCTACAAAAGTGTCCGTGCTAAACTTGAGTATATAACACGAACCAGAACTAAATTTACTCTCAAGGGTGGCCTAAGATCTAATTGAAAGCCAAGCCCCCACTAAGCAACACCTCCAGTCTTCTTATCTGACCTGGTGGGTCATAGCTCAATAACCCAGCATTAATACCCCAACAACCCAACTAGAGACCCAACTAGCAGGGTCAAAATAACCCAATAACCCTAATTGCGTTGTTTTAATAGTTCTTATAGTCTGGTATGAGGCTCAGAGTTACTGTAGCGAGGAGTAGACTGACCTGGCCAGCATCAGGAACGATGGACAGAAGGAGGTGGTGAAGAAGAGAGGGATGACAACCTCCACTCCTTTCTGGATCCGCGTGGAGATATGCCTATAGAAACTGGTTACTGAAACCAAGTGATGACAAACCCTGTGTAAAAGGAATTACTGATAGCTATTGAGAGTGCAAACCAAGGAGATTTATTATGCTATGAGGGTGAGTGAAAGTCCAAATAGAAAAGTCCAACAATGAGTACGATACAGGATAACTTTACGGTAGTCGTAATAAGTGTAAAATTGCTATACAAAAGGTTTTTTATTATTTCAGCCAATATTTCAACACAGTTCAGTAAAGACACAGAGATTAAGATGGTTCATAATGCATCCTTGACATGTATCAGTGCAAGGGTTAGAAAACAAGGGTTCTTATTTTAAAAAAGAACCCTTTATTTTTCTCTTATGAATTGAACTCCTTCAGACTACTTTGAGGAGGTCCAAGTTTGTGGAGCAGAAGCTGAGGGCAGCTTGTCTCCCTGGTCCCGTGTGGCTGGGTCTGAGACGGAGATGTCGATTTGGATTCTGGGTCTGGACCGATGTACAGACACTGGGATGGAGATGAACAGGACTGTCTTTCCATGCGTTATTTTATCTGTGAGGAGTGATACATTTCCCCCCTTTTCATTCCCTTCTGTCAATCACTACCATTCTACACATTTTGATCAACATGTTGTATTTAGGCAATTGCTGATGGTGAAAAATATTGCCAATGTTTTTTCAAAATTTTCCAGCTTGTTTTTTTACCTCCGTAGGATACATGATGTCAATTGCTTCTCTTTACATCATTTCTGTTCTTACATCATATAAATAAACAAAACAGTCTTCTTTTTAAGATACACAAACACCGTAATAATGGCAACATGACGTCTGTACGAGTAACTCCAGGAGATTACTGGACACCAAATAATCTTCATATTCTCAGATATCAATGATTTCAGGTATTACGAGATTTTCCCCTGACATGGCAGCAAAACACAACATCAATCACAACACCTAAAGAAAAGTTTCCATTAACATAAGTGCAGTGTCTTCAGAAAGTATTTATACCCCTTGACTTATTCTACATTTTGTTGTGTTACAGCCTGAATTCAACATGGATTCCATTGTTTCTTCTCTCACCCATCTACACACAATACCCCATAATGACAAAGTGAAAATATGTTTTTGCAAATATATTGAAAATGAAACACAGAAATAGGTTTTCACACCCCTGAGTCAATACATTTTTGAATACCCTTCGGCAGCGGTTACAGCTGTGAGACTTTCTGGGTATGTCTGACAGCTTTGCACACCTGGATTGGACAATATTTGCACATTATTAATTTTTTTATTCTTAAAGGCTAGGGGGCAGTATTCGGAATTTCGGGTTGACTGACGTGCCCAAAGAAAACTGCCTGTTAATCAGGCCCAGAAGCTGGGATATACAAATAATTGGTAGCATTGGATAGAACACATTCTGAAGTTTCATAAAACTGTTAAAATAATGTCTGTCAGTATAACAGAACTTATATGGCAGACGAAAACCAGAGTAGAATCCATCCTGATTTTTTTTTTGAGGTCACCACCCATTGAAATGCTTGTCTATGGGATATTCAAAGGAAATCCTCCCAGATTGCAGTTCATATGGCTTCCACTAGATGTCAACAGTCTTTAGAAAGGGTTTCAGGCTTGTTTTTTGAAAAATGAGTTTGTTATTGTAGTTTTTCAATGTGGCTTTCATTTTGGACTGTAGTCTTGTGGCGCTTGGATGAGGGTGCGCACTTCGTTATTTATCCCCGGTATTGAACATACTACATTCCGTCTTAATTTGTATCATTTATTTACATATTAGGGTACCAGAGGATTGAATAGAAACGTTGTTTGACTTGTTTGGACAAAGTTTATTGGTAACTTTTGGGATTCCTTTGTACGCATGTTGAATGAGTGGAACGGGTGGATTACTGAATCAAACGCGCTAACTAAACTGCCTTTTGGGGGATACAAAGAAGGACTTTATTGAACAAAACGACAATCGCCATAAAGCCTTTTTGAAAACTGACAACGCGGTTGGATTAAAGCTATGTCAAGTTGGTTGTTGATCATTACTAGACAACCAATTTCAAGTCTTGTCATATATTTTCTAACCCATTTTAAGTCAAAATTGTAACTTGACCACTCAGGAACATTCAATGTTGTCTTGGTAAGCAACTTCAGTGTATATTTGGACTTGTGTTTTAGGTTATTGTCCTGCTGAAAGGTGAATTTGTCCCCCAGTGTCTGTTTGAAAGCAAACTGAACCAGGTTTTCCTCTAGGATTTTGCCTGTGCTTAGCTCTTTTTATCCTAAAACACTCGCTGGTCCTTGCCGATGATGAGCATATCCATAACATGATACACTCACCAACATGCTTGAAAATCAGAAGAGTGGAACTCAATGATGTGTTGTGTTAGATTTTCTCCAAACATAATGCTTTGTATTCCCGGACACAAATTGAATTTATTTGCCATATTTTAAGCAGTTTTACTTTAGTGCCTTATTGCAAACAGGATGCATGTTCTGGAATATTTGTAGTCTTTACAGGCTTCCTTCTTTTCACTCTATTATGTTGGTTAGTATTGTGGAGTAACTACAATGTTGTTGATCCATCCTCAGTTTTCTCCTATCACAGCCATTCATTAAACTCTGTAACTGTTTAAAGTCCCCATTGGCCTCAAGGTGAAATCCCTGAGAGGTTCCCTTCCTCTCCGGCAACTGAGTTAGAAAGGACGGCTGTATCTTTGCAGTGACTGGGTGTATTGATACACCATCCAAAGTGTAATTAATAACTTCACCATGCTCTTTGCATTGATTAACCTCCATGGTCTTTGTGGCTGAATCTGTGTTTGAAATTCACTGCTTGATTGAAGAACCTTACAGATAATTGAATGTGTGGGGTACAGAGTTGGGGTAGTCATTTAAAAATCATGTTAGAGACTATGATTGCACACAGAGTGTCAATGCAAATGATTGTGACTTGTTAAGTTAACGTTTACTCCTGAACATACTTAGACTTGCCTTAACAAAGGGCTTGAATACTTATTGACTCAAGACATTTCAGCTTTTCATTTGTAATTCATTTGTAAAAATATAATTCCACTTTGACATTATGGGTTATTATGTGTAAGCCAGTGACACAAAATCTCAATGTAATGCATTTAAATTTTGGACTGTAATACAAGAAAATCTGGAAAAAGTTAGTGTGTGAATACCTTCTGAAGGCACTGTATGTCCATAATATAAAATGGCCTTCTAATGTGTGATCAGCAGAAATGGAATTAATAAGATTGTGTATGTTAGCATTAGCTTCCCAGGAACACTTTTGAAAAACATCTAAGATGGTGCCTCGCTTCGAGTCTTTAGGAAACTATGCAGTATTTTGTTTTTTAATGTATTTCTTACATTGTTAGCCCAGAAAATTTTAAGTGTTAATACATTCAGCCGGGAAGAACTATTTGATAGAAGAGCGACATCAACTTACCGACATTACGACCAGGAATACGACTTTCCCGAAGCGGATCCTTTGTTCGGACCACCACCCAACACAGTGGATCTAATTCCAGAAGCTGACCCAAAACAACGTCGACGGCAGAAAAGGCAGACAGAGTGGCCTCCTGGTCAGATTCCGTAGGCGTGCACACCACCCACCGCTTCCGAGTATACTTCTCGCCAATGTCCAGTCTCTTGACAACAAAGCTGCCCGCTTTCAATGAGCGGGAGACTAATCTGGATGCTTAAAATAAATCCCTCTATGCTCTCAGATGAACCATCAAACAAGAAAAGCGTCAATACAGGATTAAATTGAATCCAACTACACCAGCTCTGATGCTCGTCGGCAGGGCTTGAAAACTATTATGGATTACAAAGGGAAACCCAGATGCGAGCTGCCCAGTGATGTGAGCCTCCCACGAGCTAATTGCCTTACATGCTCACTTCGAGGCAAGCAACACTGAAGCATGCACGAGAGCACCAGATACTCTGGATGACTGTGTGATAACGCACTCGGTAGCCGATGTCAGCAAGACCTTTAAACAGGTCAACATTCACAAAGCCGCTGGGCCGGACGGATTACCAGGACATGTACCTAAAGCATGCGGGACCAACTGGCAAGTGTCTTCACTAATATTTTCAACCTCTCCCTGACAGAGCCTGTAATACCTACATGTTTCAAGCAGACCACCACAGTCCCTGTGCCCAAGGAAGCGAAGGTAACTTGACTAAACGATATCCGCCCCATGGCACTCACATCAGTAGCCATGAAGTGCTTTGAAAGGCTGGTCATGGCTCACATCAACAGCATCCTCCCGGACACCCTAGACCAACTCCAATTCGCATACCGTCCCAACAGGTCCACAGAAGATGAAATCGCCATCACACTCCACACCACCCTATCCCCATCTGGGCAAAAGGAATACATATATAAGAATGCTGTTCATTGACCAAAGCTCAGCATTCAACAACATAGTACCCACAAAGCTCATCGTTAAGCTGGAGACCCTGGGTCTCAACCCCGCCCTGTACAATTGGGCCCTGGACTTTCTGACAGGCCACCCCCGGATGGTGAAGGTAGGAAACAACATCTCCACTTCGCTGACCCTCAACACTGGGGACCCACAAGAGTGCGTGCTCAGCCCCCTCCTGTACTCCCTGTTCACCCATTACTGCGTGGCCATGCACGCCTCCAACTCAATCATCAAGTTTGCAGACAACACAACAGTACAGTAGTGGGCTTGATTACCAACAATGACGAGACAGCCTACAGGGAAGAGGTGAGGGCACTCAGAGTGTGGTGTCAGGAAGACAACCTCGCACTGAACGTCAGCAAAACAAAGGAGATGATTGTGGACTTCAGGAAACAACAGAGGGAGCACTCCCCTATCCACATCAAAGGGACAGTAGTGGTGAAGGTTGAACGTTTTAAGTTCCTCTGCGTACACATCACATACAAACTGAAATGGTCCACCCACACAGACAGTGTGGTGAAGAAGACGCAACAGCACTTCTTCAACCTCAGGAGGCTGAAGAAATTTTGGTTTGTCAACTAAAACCCTGACGTACTTTTAGAGATGCACAATTGAAAGCACCCTGTCTGGTTGCCGCACTGCCTGGTACTGTCACGATCGTCTGTAGAATAAATGGACCAAGACGAGCGTGCGTAGAGTTCCACATGTTTAATAAATGAAACTCACCAAAACAATACAGAACAAATGAAACGTGACGTCAATGAAGTGTTCACAGGCACTGCACAAAAACAAGATCCCACAAAAACCAAGTGGGAAAAGGCTGCCTAAATATGATCCCAAATCAGAGACAACGATAGACAGCTGCCTCTGATTGGGAACAATACCAGGCCAACATAGAAATGAAAAGACTAGACTTCCCAACCTAGTCACACCCTGACCTAACCAAAATAGAGAATAAAAAAGGATCTCTAAGGTCAGGGCATGACAGGTACAGCAACTGCACCTCCCTCAACTGCTATGCTCTCCAGAGGGTGGTGCGGTCTGCACAACGCATCACTGGGGGCAAAATAGCTGCCCTCCAGGACACATACAGCAACCAATGTCACAGGAAGGCCAAAAAGTTCATCAAGGACAGCAACCACCCGAGACACTGCCTGTTCACCCCGCTACCATCCAGAAGACAAGGTCAATACAGGTGCATCAAAGCTGGGACCGAGAGACTGAAAATTAGCTTCTATCTCAAGGCCATCAGACTGCTAAACCACAATCATCAACTCAGAGAGGCTGCTGCCTACGTCGAGACTCATGTCACTGATCACTTTAAACAATGCCACTTTAACAATGTTAACATAACTTGCATTACTCATCTCATATCTATATACTATACCTTAAACCATCTGTCACACCTTGCCTATGCCGCTCGGCCATTGATAATCCATATATTTATATGTACTTATTCTTATTCCATCCCTTTAGGAATGTGTGTATTAGGTAGTTGTTGAGGAATTGTTAGGTGACTTGTTAGATATTACTGCACTGTCGGAACTAGAAGCACAAGCATTTCGCTAAACTCACATTAACATCTGCTAACCATGTGTATGTGACCAATATCATTTTATTTTGATTTGAAAATGAATCCACAGCACAATATATTCAATATACAGTTGAAGTCGGTAGTTTACATACACATAGGTTGGAATCATTAAAACTCGTTTTTCAACCACTCCACAAATTTCTTGTTAACAAACTATAGTTTTGGCAAGTCGGTTAGGACATCTACTTTGTGCATGACAGTAGTTTTTCCAACAATTGTTTACAGACAGATTATTTCACTAATAACTCACTGTATCACAATTCCAGTGGGTCATAAAATTACATAGAATAAGTTGACTGTGCCTTTAAACAGCTTGGAAAACTCCCCAAAATTATGTCATGGCTTTAGAATTGGAGGTGTACCTGTGAATGTATTTAAAGGCCTACCTTCAAACTCAGTGCCTCTTTGCTTGACATCATGGGAAAATCAAAAGAAATCAGCCAAGACTTCCACAAGTCTGGTTCATCCTTGGGAGCAATTTCCAAATGACTGAAGGTACCACGTTCATCTGTACAAACCATAGTACGCAAGTATAAACACCATGGGACCACGCAGCCGTCATACCGCTCAGGAAGTAGACACATTCTGTCTCCTAGAGATGAATGTACTTTGGTGTGAAAAGTGCAAATCAATCCCAGAACAACAGCAAAGGACCTTGTGAAGATGCTGGAGGAAACAGGTACTAAAGTATCTATATCCACAGTAACACAAGTCCTATATCAACATAACCTGAAAGGCTGCTCGGCAAGGAAGAAGCCACCGCTCCAAAACTGCCATAAAAAAGCCAGACTACGGTTTGCAACTGCACATGGGGACAAAGATTAAACTTTTTGGAGAAATGTCCTCTGGTCTGATGAAACAAAAATAGAACTGTTTAGCCATAATGATCATCATTATGTTTGGAGAAAAAAGGGGGAGGCCCGCAAGCTGAAGAACACCATCCCAACCGTGAAGCATGGGGGTGGTAGCTTCATGTTGTAGGGGTGCTTTGCTGCAGGAAGGACTGGTGCACTTCACAAAATAGATGGCATCGTGAGGTAGGAACATTTGTTGGATATATTGAAACAACATCTCAAGACATCAGTCAGGAAGTTAAAGCTTGGTAACAAATGGGTCTTCCAAATGGACAATGACACCAAGCATACTTCCAAAGCTGTGGCAAAATGGCTTAAGGACAACAAAGTCAAGGTATTGGAGTGGCCATCACAAAGCCCTGACCTCAATCATATAGAACATTTGTGGGCAGAACTGAAAAAGCGTGTGTGAGCAAGGAGGCCTACAAACCTGACTCAGTTACACCAGCTCTGTCAGGAGGAATGGGCCAAAATCCACCCAACTTATTGTGGGAAGCTTGTGGAAGGCTACCCAAAATGTTTGACCCAAGTTAAACAATTTAAAGGTAATGCTACCAAATACTTATTGAGTGTATGTAAACTTCTAACCCACTGGGAATGTGATGAAAGAAATAGAAGCTGAAATAAATCATTCTCTGTCACGCCCTGGTCGAAATATATTGTGTTTATCTTCAGTTATTTGGTCAGGCTAGGGTGTGACATGGGTTTATTGTGGTGTGTTTCGTCTTGGGGGTGTCTAGCATAGTCTATGGCTGCCTGAGGCGGTTCTCAATCAGAGTCAGGTGATTATTCGTTGTCTCTGATTGGGAACCATATTTAGGCAGCCATATTCTTTGAGTATTTCGTGGGTGATTGTTCCTGTCTCTGTGTTAGTTCTCACCAGATAGGCTGTATAGGTTTTCTCATTCCGTTTGTTGTTTTTGTATTGTTCGTGTTTTTTTCTTCATTAAAGATGTATCGAACTAACCACGCTGCATTTTGGTCCGACTCTCTTTCGACGGAAGAAAACCGTAACATTCTCTCTACTATTATTCTGACATTTCACATTCTTAAAATAAAGTGGTGATCCTAACTGACCTAAGACAGGGAATTGTGAAAAACTGAATTTAAAAGTATTTGTCTAAGGTGTATGTAAACTTCCGACTTCAAATGTACTTAGTTTGTAGATAGTTTGTTCAAAATAGTTTTTGGTACCCATCTCTGACCCCATACACACTCAGTTTGTACAACGGATGTACAAGACATTTGCCAAAACTGTTTTGATCCAACAGATTGTCTGCACAAAACAATGTACACATCAGTCGCATAGACATCGCACAATAATTCTGTAACCATTCTGTCAAATGTGTTGTACATCCGTTGTGTGACCTGAGTGTGTATGAGGCCAAACAAATGTTCTATATTACAGATATAGGGTCTTAATTTGTCCCAACCTGTTGTAGGAGAACTTCCCTCCAATGCAGGAAAGGTTCAACTTGATGTGTATTTGAGGTTTAAAAAGGCTTCTGAGGTTTGTAATATCCACTTTAAAATTTCTAATTGAATTTTCCCTTACAAAAAAATATATCAACCCCTACAAAAATGTCCATTCATTCACGTAATAATTCACAATTCCTGTTGCAGCAGGATTATTTTAAACTGTCTCAAATTAAGATCCTACATCTGTAGATACACTACTGACCTTCTGTCTCATTTAGAGGTGAGGGGGTGGGAAATGAAGGAAATAGGCTGTGTGCCATCTGTGGTTGCCAACTGTTTTGCCTTCTATGGTCCTACTGTTTTGCCCATGTAAAGCATGTCATCATTATCTCCAGGATTTGTATTTTTTATATGTTTATAGGTAGGCAAAACAAGAATACTATTTCAACTGTATAAATACCTGAGTTTCCACTAGACTCCTTCATTCTACACAGGTCAGAGACCATCATACTTTACACTGCCAAGACCGTTTCATTCTCTACACAGCCCACAGCAGGTGAGACATAACAATTTATCTGAGATAATGATAACACTGTAACAGTTTGTGAGGTTACTAAATGCATGTAACTCAAAAGGACAACACTATGGTCAGTTTTCTAGATACAGCTAGATTTGGAATTTGTTTGACCCATTGTAGTATTGCTATAATATAATTGTTATGTTGATAAAGTGGAGAGGGAATATTTGGGGAATTGGAATTTGGAATTGTCAATGTGTTACAGTGTTCTGATCTTGATTTATTGATTAAAAACACTAATGGTCAACGTGTTCAAACTTGTAAACTCGTACATTTTACACATATCCTCATACATGACAGCATCCTATCACTTCTCCACTGTCTCTCCTGACCCTGCTGCCACCATAGACATGACACTTCTCCCCTGTCTCTCCTGACCCTGCTGCCACCATAGACATGACACTTCTCCCCTGTCTCTCCTGACCCTGCTGCCACCATAGACATGACACTTCTCCCCTGTCTCTCCTGACCCTGCTGCCACCATAGACATGACACTTCTCCCCTGTCTCTCCTGACCCTGCTGCCACCATAGACATGACACTTCTCCCCTGTCTCTCCTGACCCTGCTGTCACCATAGACATGACACTTCCCCACTGTCTTTCCTGACCCTGCTGCCACCATAGACATGACACTTCTCCCCTGTCTCTCCTGACCCTGCTGCCACCATAGACATGACACTTCTCCCCTGTCTCTCCTGACCCTGCTGTCACCATAGACATGACACTTCTCCCCTGTCTCTCCTGACCCTGCTGCCACCATAGACATGACACTTCTCCCCTGTCTCTCCTGACCCTGCTGCCACCATAGACATGACACTTCTCCACTGTCTCTCCTGACCCTGCTGCCACCATAGACATGACACTTCTCCCCTGTCTCTCCTGACCCTGCTGCCACCATAGACATGACACTTCCCCACTGTCTCTCCTGACCCTGCTGCCACCATAGACATGACACTTCTCCCTGTCTCTCCTGACCCTGCTGCCACCATAGACATGACACTTCTCCCCTGTCTCTCCTGACCCTGCTGCCACCATAGACATGACACTTCTCCCCTGTCTCTCCTGACCCTGCTGCCACCATAGACATGACACTTCTCCACTGTCTCTCCTGACCCTGCTGCCACCATAGACATGACACTTCTCCCCTGTCTCTCCTGACCCTGCTGCCACCATAGACATGACACTTCTCCCCTGTCTCTCCTGACCCTGCTGCCACCATAGACATGACACTTCTCCCCTGTCTCTCCTGACCCTGCTGCCACCATAGACATGACACTTCTCCCCTGTCTCTCCTGACCCTGCTGCCACCATAGACATGACACTTCTCCACTGTCTCTCCTGACCCTGCTGCCACCATAGACATGACACTTCTCCACTGTCTCTCCTGACCCTGCTGCCACCATAGACATGACACTTCTCCACTGTCTCTCCTGACCCTGCTGCCACCATCGACATGACACTTCTCCACTGTCTCTCCTGACCCTGCTGCCACCATAGACATGACACTTCTCCTGCTCCTACTCTCAGCCGGTAAGTATTCAGTCAACCTACTTTACACTGTTACCGAAAAGTCAAATTCATGGTAATTTTAGGCATTACAAGAAAGTTGAAAAAAACGATGAAATGCTTTTCTGCAGCATACTGTAAATGATGGTGCATTGTGTGAAATTACTGTATTTTGAGTGGTACACTGTTTTCACTGTAACTGACAGGCAGCCTATTAACTGTAAATTACTGTAAAAAAAAAAAAAGTACAGTATGTTTCTGTAAATTCCAAAGAAACTTTGTTTGAACAGTACATTACTGTAAAGTTTACTGTAAAGTGCAGCCAACCTGCTTGCACCAATCCCTTTTAATAGCAGTCAAATACTGTGAATCTACCATCATTTAGAAATGATTAATCTGACTTTATTATTACGTGAATAAAAGCAACAGGCCCTCTTCAGGATCTAGTCAAGGTAGCGAGCCTTGCATCACCACTCAGTTTGACTATAACTATATAAGACTACAGTATATACAGATAGATCATCTTGGCGACCAATGCTCTAGGATTCATTTATTGTGGCATGTAGATCAGGGATGTCAAGAAGGAACCCAAGCATATGCTATGTGTATAGTGTAAATAACAACTACCAATAGACCTAATAAATTATGAACGTACAGTCAATCAAATAATTCCTCTGTAAAATGTGAAATGCATTTACTCCATTCAACTACTCCAATGTATTAGTCACAACAGAATTGACACTCAAACAATTACAGTGTACATGAAATACATGATAAATTACAGAAGACACACAGTTATTGACTAACAACTAAATAATACTTAACGTGGTGTTGTGGAAATTCTTACACAGGGACAGTCAAAGTCAATGTTAAATTAGACATTGGTTACTTGTCTGCGCGCTGGAGAGGTCCCAACCAACTCTATGCGCCATAGTACACATGTCAATCAGGAGCTCTGCCTGAGCAGTCCAAGCAGTTGTCTTATATACAGCTATTCACAGACAAGTTATAAGTTACAAGTTACAACAGCATGATTTAGCATAATTAATTCATCATTACCATTTTGTTTCATTCACGTGACTGATCAATACTGGTTCATAACATGTGGCAGACCAATACCTCTTGAGGCTTCTCCTCTCTAAGCTGAGACCTTGAAACTGAGATTTATTTAGTTCGTTCTCAAAACAAGGTCTGGGCGTACTGCCAAATTGTTGTTATTGATAGTGAGGATTTGTTCAGTCAGTCACTTGCATGAACACAGAAACAGCACACATATTGAACACAGGAATTAGTTATAAGAAAAGCACAAACATTACAATTCCATTACAGTGCTTACTTACACGTGTCTTCAGTTCAGAATAATCTCTAAGAGAAAAACTGTATATGCCTGATACACACTGGAGCTTGCTCAAAATATGAGCAAACTCATTGCTCTTTTAGCCAAATTCAAGCAGCAACTCACCCCCAACCTAAATTACAGTATCTTTGCACTTTGTTAGGAAAAAACAATATACAGGAACAACACACCCAGATTCTAATCTAATCAACACAATTTACATGATAGGAGTGCACTTCGTATTTGCTCCCTATTAGAACTGACCGTACCTCTCCTTCTGTCAGTGACCCCAGGACATCTGTGGGAACGTCTCTTCCTAAAGATGACCACGACAAAGATGTGACTCTCTCCTGTGAGAAATATACAGTATAGCCATCCATGCAAACAATGTCATGAATCCTCAAGATGGGCCTAAGGAGCCAGCAAATTGCCTTTTGCGAGTGTCACGTTCTCTCATTTTTCCACTACAGTAGCATTTACATTTTTACAGTATAATACAGGCTATATATATCTCAGAGGGTGGTGCTTATGGCCCAGTACATCACTGACATCCAGGACCTATTTTTTTATTTATTTAAGAACAAATTCTTATTTTAAATGACGGCCTAGGAACAGGGAGTTAACTGCCTGTTCAGGGGCAGAACGACAGATTACAGTGCTTGTCAGCTCGGGGGTTTGAACTTGCAACCTCCCGGTTACTAGTCCAACACTCTAACCACTAGAGAGTGTTGTAGACCCTGCCGCCCCTATATACTAAGCAGTGTCAGAGGAAAGCCCAACAGTTTTTCAAAGACTCCAGTCACCCAATTCCTAGACTGTTCTTTCTGCTACCGCACGGCAAGCGGTAACGGAGTACCAAGTCTAGGTCTAAAAGGCTCTTTAACAGTTTCTAACCCCAAGCTATACGACTGCTGAACAGTTAATCAAATGGCCACTTGGATTGTTTACATTGACTCCCCCCTTTGTTTTTACACTGCTGCTACTCTCTGTTTATATCTATGAATAGTCACTTTACAAATGAACCTGTACCCCCACACATTGACTCGGTACCGGTACCCCCTGTATATAGCCTCGATATTGTTTTGTACATTTATTGTGTTATGGAACATTTTTGCGTATGGAACATTTCTGGTATTTTTTAAATTCAACTCATGAAACATGGGACCAACACGTTACATGTTGCGTTTACACTTTTGTTCAGAGTAAATACAGAATTTTACTTGCCACCGGGCTGCCTTTAAATTCATGTTAACCACTTTAAAGTGTATCTAACACAGAAATGAGCAATTCCTTTTGTGCCTGATTGTCTGCAGGTCTTCTTTTTTTGCTGATACACTGTAACACTGATTGTTCACAGTGAACCTTCTTTTTGAGATATAAACCAGATAACGATTTGACAGAAAGAACAATCTAGTTAACCACATCAACAACATACTCTACAGCTACATGTATGAGATCACAAACCATGAAACCAACCTCGGCAACACTTCATTTTAAGCAGTCCTTATTACAGTGTAATTACATGTGTAATTATACTCTAACAAGTATTGCAGTTAACTGTAACAAGTGATAGTTACTACCACTTACATGTTGTTATTACAGTGTAAGTGTTGTGATATATAATTACAAAGGTATAACAATGAATGCTTGTTTTCATACTTGTTACAAATGGACAGGTTTCCACTAAATTCACGATGGTAGTGTTTTGTATCATCTTTTAAACCGTAGTACATGTAATGTTTGCCTAAGCACAATGAAATTACGAGGTGTTACACAGGATTTAGCTAGTTCAAATGAAGTGTATTTTGAGGGGTAATTGTAATCTGTGTGTCCATATATAATACATTACCCATCCCGACAACCTGACCCTCATTTTAAAGTTTCTGGAAGTTTCACTTATTTCTGTACCTTATTGTGAAATTACCCAGATGGTACACTTTATTTTGGGGGCAAGTGCTAGCAACAACATGGAGTGGAGATATAGCTTGAACATAGGATATAATCTCTCAGACACCCAGCTCATCCACGAGGGTTCAAAACCCTAGTGTCAGCAGTTGTTACTGTATGCATATGAGAAGAAATGAAACACTAAGTAGGTTCATTTAGTGAAAACCTGCCCATTTGTAACAAGCATGGTAACAACCATTCATTGTTACACCTTTGTAAATACATATCACAATTACTACAAGTTACATGTTATTACACTGTAACTATGAGTTAATACAGTTAACTACAATAGTTGTGAGTGTAATTACACCACAATAAGGACCCCTTAATTAAGTGTTACGAAAACCTAATTTTGTTGTCATGTGCATGCTAACGTTGAACTTAATCAAATTGTTTTTATTCTCAGGTGTCTGCTGCACAGCCGCACTCAGCCGCCTCAAACAGTTCCATCTCATTGAAAGGAGTTTAAAATGGAAAGATGCACAGGACATCTGCCGGGAGAACTACACTGATCTTGTCACTTTGTACAATCGGGAGGAATCTGAACAGCTGATACAGTTAAAGCTATCTGATAAAATCTCTAAAGCCTGGATAGGTCTCCATCGCACAAAGCACAGTCTGAAGTGGTCCAATGGAGACACTGTTAATGACACTGCATGGTCACCACTTCCAAGCCCGTGCACAGAGCCAACGTGTGCAGCCATACTCAAAGATAATACAACATGGGAGAATTGTAAAGAGCATAAATACTTAATGTGTTACAGAGAAGGTAAAACATTCCATATTACAAAACACATCAGATTTCGTGTTTCCTTGCACCTCACCAACATCCAATTCAAATTATTATAATTCTTCAACAATATCGAGATATAATTATTTTATATCAAACTAAGTTGAGTAGAGTAAAATGTTAGTCCATTCTGTGTGCGCAGGGTCTGGTGATTCCTTCCTGATTGAACAGAACATGACCTGGTATGAGGCTCAGAGTTACTGCAGAGAGAACTACACTGACCTGGTCAGCATCAGGAATGAGGGACAGAAGGAGGAAGTGAAGAACAAAGGGATGAACAGCACCTCTTCTTACTGGATCGGCCTGCTGTATGATGACTGGGAGTGGTCTGATGGAGGGAGATCTGCCTACAGAGACTGGGTCGTACTAGGTCAAACTGTTTACTACTATCCTATAGCAGGACAGAATCACACTGTTCTTTACCAGACTCCAAAAGGTATACTCACAGTGGGAAATGGAGGTTCTGAAGGATATACACTCTGCTCTAAAGGTAAGTTGTCAAAGAGAAACATAGTCAAACTGCTTCTTATTTGTATGAAAGGTTGTTACTCTATATTGATAGTAGCCTGGTCAAGGGGACTGAACGCTGCACTCCCTTTTTATTCCCTTCACTTGTCAAGTCAAACACAATGCAGGGCTATCATGCTATCATGCTGGTTCCACCAGGCTATAATGATATATAACTATTTCTGAAATTATTATGTGCCTGCTTATCTTTCCCCTAAAATCTGAGAGTTAAAATGGGTGTTAAAACAAGTTAAAATTAACATGTTAAATATCTGGAATATCACATATCTTTCCGGATCAGTTCACATCCACAATATTGGAGAAAGAAAGTCTTGGGAACAGGCTCTGGACTACTGCAAGAAGAACTACCATGGACTGCTGCGTATTGAGACAGAAGAAGACCTGGAGGTGATCAAGCAGAAGTTTAATGGGACTGGTTTTACTGGTCATGTGTGGGTGGGTCTGAGACAGAGCCGTCTCTTTGGGTTCTGGGTCTGGACCAATGGGCTGCCAGTGGGGTGGAGTAACTGGGAGGGAGACAGACAGCCTGAACAGCCTCTGTCCAACCATTGTGGTGCCATGGCAATGGAGGAGGGATACAAGTGGAGTGATCAGGATTGTCTGTCCAAACTCTACTTTATTTGTGAAGGATAATTTACATACATTTTCCCATTTAATTAACTGTCTTTACCATTCCTCACGTTTTGATTGATATGTGTTTTTTTTAGGTAATCGCTGATTGAAATCACATTTGCAAATCTGTTTTTGTTTTAACCTTTCAGCATGCAATGCAATGTACAATACACCTTGTCATTGGTTTAACTTATCAAAAATATTTGCGTAAAATTGTGTGATATTTCAGATATTTTAAAAATGTACACAATAAAATGTAGATAATTTTGTCATGTGATTAAAATATTATATTAAGCAAACTCGTTTATCCTAGGTTTACCCATAGTCATCCCTATTGTAACTATGGGTTACTGGAATTAATACTCTAGATAGCCTAAATACACTTATATTTAGTTAATAGTATCATGCATGTTAACGATGACTAAGGAAATAAAAATGATAGTAAAGTAATATATTGTATATTATGGATATTGTAGGAATAATGGAAATACTGAGTTTGTTTTTCTATTGTATCTCTTCTCCCAATTTCTGTTCCCAACTTGACAAAAATAAACAAAACATAAAATATTTTTTAGTCTTCTTTTAAACATACATAAACACAGTAGATGTTGCAACAAGATGTCCGTTTGAGTAACTCCAGGACATTACAGAGAAGCGTGTATGTTGCAATCTTGTCTAGTTCAACATTTCTCTCATTGATCGAGACATGTGGGTGTCCATCCCCAAGTGTCCCATGTCAGGATGACAGACACCTGCCTCGATCAATGAGAGAAGACTTGAAATACAGTACACACAGATGGCAGCGTACACGTTGTTGGATTACTACATGGAGCAAAAAATATATATTTATTTTAATAATGGAGCTTTTTCTAAATTCAAACGGACCCCCTACAAGTGGACGCAGACATTTGATGAGACTGCTGTATCAAATAACCTTCCAAACAGGGATCAACAAGCCCTTAGGGCATTTATACTGAATAACGAATATGGAACAATTTCAAAGATTTCACTGAGTTACAGTTCATATAAGGAAATCAGTCAATTGAAACAAATTAATTTGGCCCTAATCTATGGATTTCACATGACTGGGTAGGGGTGCAGCCATAGGTGGTCCTTGGAGGGCATAGGCCCTACACTTGGCAGCCAGGCCAATCCACTAAGGAGCCAGACCCAGCCAATCAGAATGAGTTTTTCCCCACAAAAGAGCTTAGTTACAGAAATAAATACTTCTCAGTACCCACCCTAAGACGATCCCTTAGGTGAAGAAGCCGCATATCCCGTATATATATATATTTACAACTTTTTTCGCATACCTTTTTATATATATTTATTTTATTTTCCAAAAACTCATCTTCAAAACCGCCTCACCAATTTATATTTATTTTAAAAAATAAAGTATTATTTACCTCAAATCTGTAATCCTCCATAGAAGCTAACCAGAAGCTAGCCAGAAGCTAGCCAGAAGCTAATCCAGAAGCTAGCCAGAAGCTAGCCTGAAGCTAATCAGAAGCTAGTTAGCTTCTTTACTGGCTAATCGTTAGTATTCAGCTAACCACGGTTTGTGGTCATCGGCTATCCTTTAGCCCGAAAATCTATCGCCAGTTTTGTACGGCGCGGTTCGGACCGGAACATACCGGACGTATTTTTCTCTAGCTAGCTGCTATCCGTGTGACTATCGGCTTTCATCGATTCCGGAGCAAACATCAATTATCCCGGAGCTAGCCAGCTGATGAGTTCCATCAATCACTCCTGCGCTACAATCACCTATCCGGACCCGTTTTACTGCCAACGCGGAGCCCCACCGGGCCTTCACATCTGGACTACCGACGTTATCTACCCGAGGGAGTTATCCGGCTGGCTCCTCCGTCGCGACGTTACCTGAACGCCCATCTGAGGTCCGCTAACCGTTAGCTGTCTTATCGGCTGCTATCTGAATAGACCTATCGGACATGTTTTTCTTTTTCTTTTTTTTTCTTGGGCCTCTATAACTATATCTATTGTTTTTTTTGTTTTGTTTTTTGTGTGAATTGGATTCATACCCTCTACCACACGGAACCCCACTAATCCTACCGACGGAAACGCACGAGGTGGCTAATAACAGACCTCCATCCTATGCTAGCTTGCTACCGATGGCCCGGCTAGCTGTCTAAATCGCCGTGACCCCAACCAACCTCACTACTCACTGGACCCTTTTGATCACTCGACTAAGCATGCCTCTCCTTAATGTCAATATGCCTTGTCCATTGCTGTTCTGGTTAGTGTTTATTGGCTTATTTCACTGTAGTCCTGTAGTCCTGCTCACTATACCTTATCCAACCTATTAGTTCCACCACCCACACATGCGATGATCTCCTGGTTTCAATGATGTTTCTAGAGACAATATCTCTCTCATCATCAAATACCTAGGTTTACCTCCACTGTATTCACATCCTACCATACCTTTGTCTGTACATTATACCTTGATTTTTGCCCCCAGAAACCTCCTTTTACTCTCTGTTCCAGACGTTTTAGACAACCAATTCTTATTGCTTTTAGCTGTACCCTTATCCTACTCCTCCTCTGTTCCTCTGGCAATGTAGAGGTGAATCCAGGCCCTGCAGTGCCTAGCTCCACTCCTATTCCCCAGGCGCTCTCTTTTGATGTAATCATAGCCTCAAATGCATTAGCATAATGCAATTTTTCCTATTCATGAAAATCGCAAATTAAATGAAATAAATATATTCAAACACAAGGTTAGTCTTTTGTTAACAACACTGTCATCTCAGATTTTCAAAATATGCGTTACAGACAACGCTAGATAAGCATTTGTGTAAGTTTATCATGGCATAATGCTATGCTAGGCTCTGCTGGCAGCAGGCAACATTTTCACAAAAATAAGAAAAGCAACCAAATTAAATAATTTACCTTTGAAGAACTTCAGATGCTTTCACCCAGGAGACTCCCAGTTAGATAGCAAATGTTCCTTATTTCCAAATATATTGTTTTTGTAGGCGAAATAGCTCCTGTTTCTTCATCATGCATGGCTGAGAAATCGACCGGAAAATGCAACTATAACGCCAAACTTTTTCAAAATTTGCTCCATAATATCGACAGAAACACGGCAAACGTTGTTTAGGATCCATCCTCAAGGTGTTTCTAACATATATATTCGATAATATATCCGTCGAGGCAATTGGTTTCTCATAAGAAGCGATTGAAAAATGGCTACCTCAATATTTTACGCAAGGTTTTCTGCGGGAGACACTATGTGACCACATGCTCTATATGGTCCCTTACAGCCATTCTTCAATGGAAATGCCTAAAAAGACGTCACAAAGCTGTAGACACCTTGGGGAAAACATAAGCTCATTCGTAGCTCATTCACAGCCATATAAAGAGTCATTGGCATGAGGCGGTTTCAAAAAATGTGGCACTTCCTGGTTGGATTTGTATCTGGGTTTCGCCTGTAACATCAGTTCTGTGGCACTCACAGACAATATCTTTGCCGTTTTGGAAACGTCAGAGTGTCTTCTTTCCAAAGCTGTCAATTATATGCATAGTCGAGTATCTTTTCGTGATAAAATATCTTGTTTAAAACGGGAACGTTTTTCATCCAAAAATTAAAATAGCGTCCAAGAGGGACAGTCATGATAAAGTTGTTTCATTTGGTGACCTCATGAAAGACAGGAAACGCATATTAGTGTATATCTGTGTCAGGACCCGGTTACGAACCCGGGTCTCCGGAGTGAGAAACAGTCACTTAACCAACTGAGCCACGAATAGTTGGCAGAACCCAGAAGATGAGGCAGACACAGCAGTACTTGAGACGATGTATTTAATGAAGTAAAAAATGAAGTTCTTCAGGAAAACATGTAACTCCACAACTTCAAAAGGAATTCCACAAGAACAAAGGTAATCCTCCAAGACAAAAGGTAAATCCACAAGGTGGAAGGTATAGCACAAAAAGCCTCAAAAAATACTCAAAAACAAACAAGAACAAAAAACAGAATTCCACAAGAGAGTCCACCGGGATCAACAAGAGTTCACAGAGTACTAGGGCTGGGTGCTAACATACAAACACAGAGCAAAGGACTGAGGAAAACAAAGGGTTTAAATACAATCAGGGGAAACGAGGCACAGGTGCAAATAATAATGGGGATCAAGGGAAAACAAAAGGTCAAAAGGCACAATGGGGGCATCTAGTGACCAAAAACCGGAACAACCCTGGCCAAAACCTGACAGAATCCCCCCCCCTAGGAACGGCTCCTGACGTTCCTACCAGCTCTCTCAGGGTGGAGAGCCCTGAACTGACGAATGAGGTCAGGGTCCAGTAGGTCTTTGGCAGGAACCCAGGAGCGCTCCTCGGGACCGTAGACTTCCCAGTCCACCAGATACTGCCAGGACCGCTGCACCCGGCGGGAATCCAGTATCCGATGGACGGTATAAGCCGGCTGGCCTCCAATGACACGAGGCGGAGGGGGAGGTCTGTCTGCCGGGACAAGGGGAGAAAAAACAACAGGTTTTAATAAGGAAATGTGAAATGTGGGATTAATCTTAAGGGATCTGGGTAAGTGTAGGCGATAAGAAACTGGGTTAACTCTCCTGGCAACCTTAAAGGGACCGATGTATTTTGGGACAGCTTGCGAGACTCCACCCGTAGTGGTAAGTCTCTTGTGGAGAGCCAGACTCTCTGGCCGGGCGCAGGGTAGGCCCGGGACGGCGACGTCTGTTGGCTTGTTGTTGGTACCTCTGTGAGGAACGCATAAGATTAAGACGGGTCTTCCTCCACATAAGCCGACAGCGTCTGACGAACTTCAAGGCTGAAGGCACTCTGACTTCTGCCTCCTGGTCCGGGAACAATGGAGGGGCATAGCCAAACTGACACTCGTGCGGGGACATACCAGTGGAGGAGGAGCGCAAGGTGTTGTGCGCGTATTCGGCCCAAACAATGAAGGACGACCATGTGGACGGGTTGTTACGAGTCATACATCGGAGGGTGGCTTCCAGCTCTTGATTCATCCTCTCTGTTTGGCCGTTGGACTCCGGATGGTACCCTGAAGATAGACTGGCAGAAGCACCCATGAGTTGGCAGAAGGCCTTCCAAAACCTTGAGGCGAACTGGGGACCTCTGTCAGAAACCATATCTTGAGGAATGCCGAAGACTCGGAACACATGATTAATTACCAACTCAGCCGTCTCCTTGGCAGAAGGTAACTTAGTCAGAGGGACGAACCTGGCCGCCTTTGAAAACCTGTCGATTATGACTAGGATAGTAGTATTGCCATGGGATGGAGGAAGGCCAGTAATAAAGTCCAACGAGATATGGGACCAGGGTCTGTGGGGAATAGGTAAAGGGTGAAGGAGTCCTTGAGGGCGGAGGTGAGAAGATTTGCCCTGGCAGCACACGGGGCAGGCATTGACGAAAGAGGCAACGTCTTCTCTTATGGTAGGCCACCAGAACTTACGCTGGATGAACTCCAAGGTGCGACCTACGCCCGGGTGACAGGTGAGGCGAGAGGAGTGCCCCCACAGAAGGACCTGAGTCCTCACTGCCTTGGGGACAAACAACCGATTGGCAGGACCCCCTTTCGGGTCCGGTTCGATAGCTTGAGCTCGTCTCACGGTATCCTCAACTTGCCACGAAATCGGAGCCACGATCTTAGCAGCAGGAAGGACAGGCATGTCCGTGTCATCTCGAATGGCAGGAGCGTAGACTCGGGACAGGGCATCCGGTTTGAGATTCTTCGACCCGGGCCGATAGGTGAGGATAAACTGGAATCGATTGAAGAAAAGAGACCATCTAGCTTGTCTAGAGTTCAACCGCTTCGCCTGCTGGATATACTCCAGATTTTTGTGGTCCATAAGCACTTGAAACGGGTGAGAAGCCCCCTCGAGCCAGTGTCTCCATTCCTTCAATGCCATCTTAACCGCTAGGAGTTCACGATCCCCCACATCGTAGTTCCTCTCAGCCGGGGTAAGCTGGTGTGAGAAGAAAGCGCACGGATGAAGCTTCTTGTCTTCACCCCTCTGAGACAGGACAGCTCCAACACAAACCTCTGAGGAGTCTACCTCCACCACAAACGGTTCATCCGTAGTCGGTAGTATCAGGATGGGAGCAGAGAGGACGCGCTGCTTGAGTCCTTGGAAGGCCGTCTCAGCTTCTCTTCCCCACAAAAACCTTGCATTGCCACCCTTGGTTAAAGCTGAGAGAGGGGCTGCCACCAAGCTGAAGTTCTTGATGAACTTGCGGTAAAAGTTTGTGAAGCCCAGGAAACGCTGAACTTCCTTAACGGATTTGGGGGTGGGCCAATCCGCTACCGCCCCTACCTTCCTGGGGTCCATTTGGACTCGACCGGGTTCCACTACAAATCCCAGGAATTGTACTCGGGATGAATGGAATTCACATTTTTCCGGCTTAACGTACAGATGGCTGTCTAGGAGGCGTTTGAGTACTTGTCTGACATGCTTTGTGTGTTCTTGAAGAGAGCTCGAAAAGATGAGGATGTCATCCAAGTAAACAAACACAAATATGTTAAGCATATCCCTAAGCACATCGTTTATGAGCGCTTGGAACACCGCTGGGGCGTTGGTCAGGCCGAAGGGCATCACCAAGTATTCATAGTGACCAGTAGGCGTGTTGAACGCGGTCTTCCACTCGTCACCAGGTCTGATCCGCACAAGATGGTATGCGTTCCGCAGGTCAAGCTTAGTGAAAACAACTGCTTCCTGGAGCAGCTCGAAGGCTGTGGCCATAAGGGGTAGCGGGTAACGGTTACGGACGGTTATGGCATTGAGTCCCCGGTAGTCGATGCAAGGACGTAATCCACCGTCTTTCTTGGCCACAAAGAAAAACCCTGTTCCCGCCGGGGAGGTGGATGGACGCATGAGGCCTGCTTCGAGCGTCCTTGATGTAGGTATCCATAGCAGCTCGTTCGGGTGGAGATAGGGAAAAGATCCGACCCCTGGGGGGGCAAGTGCCCGGAAACAGTTCGATGGGGCAATCATAAGGTCTATGGGGTGGTAGCATGGTGGCCCTCTGTTTGCTAAATACCAGTTTGAGGTCATGGTAACACTCGGGAACTCGGGTCAGGTCGATGGATTCTAAAGACTCGGGAGTAGAACTCGGGAATTCGGGAAAATACATGTAGCTTGGCACGTAGGACCCCACTGCTTGATAGTGCCCACAGACCAGTCGATGTGAGGGTTATGGCTGTGAAGCCAGGGGTATCCAAGGACGAGAGGGAACTCGGAACAGGAGATCAAATGAAAGTTCATCAATTCCTTGTGTTGTGAAACTGAAAGTCGCAAGGAGGTAGTGACATGAGTGACAAGTCCAGATCCCAAAGGGCTTCCATCAATGTAGTAACCCTCATGGGGTTACTTAGAGGTTCAGAGGGAACGCCATTCTCCTTCGCCCAGACACCATCCATGAAGTTACCTGCGGCTCCAGAGTCTACCAAGGCTTGAAGGTGAAGCTTGTGGTTGTCCCAGGAAAGGGTGACTGGAATGAGCAGACAGGAGTTGGACGGATGGGAGGAGGTTATGTTTCCCGTTACAGTTCCCCCCGGTCTGTACGGGACAGAGCGTTTCCCTGGAGCCCGGGACACGTGGAACGGAAATGGCCCGGTTTGCCACAATATAGACAGCGTCGCTCCCTCATCCGGCGGTCTCTCTCAGCCTAGGAGATGCGTCCAATCTGCATGGGTTCCGGTGGAGCCAGCGAGGATAAAGGTGGGGACTCGGAGCTGGGACTGATAGGGGCTAGAGGTCTACGGTTGAGTTCTCTCTCTCTCAGACGCTGGTCAATGCGTGAGGCCAACTTGATCAGGGACTCGAGATTGTCCGGTGGTTCCCGAGTGGCCAGTTCATCTTGGATAGTGTCGGAAAGGCCTTTCAGAAAGCACACAGTGAGCGCCTCGTTGTTCCAGCCACTCGCTGCTGCCACCGTGCGGAACTGGATGGCATAGTCCGTCAAGCTGCGCCGACCTTGGTGGAGAATCAGGAGCTGTTTGGCTGAGTCAGGACCACTGCTTGGGCCTTGAAACACTCGTTTGAATTCCTCAGCAAAGGCAGAGTAGCTGGCACAGCAAGAACTATGGGCATCCCACACAGCAGTAGCCCAGGCCAGGGCTTTTTCCGACAGCAGGGTGATGATATATGCGATCTTAGACCGGTCGGTGGGGAACGACGAGGGTTGCAGCTCGAAGGAGAGAGAACATTGGGTGAGAAACACTTTACAAGCACTTGGATCACCTGAGAACCGTTGGGGAGGTGGAAGACGAGGTTCAGCCAGAGGGTTAACTGCCATGGGTACGTGAATCTGAGGTACTGGGACGGGAACTGTTGCCGAGGTAAGTCGATCAGATATCTGCTTTATGGAAATCAGCATCTCCGACAGAAGATGAGAATGTCTAGCCATTAAGGCCTCTTGCTGAACCAGGGCAGCTTCGTGGCGTTGGACAGTCTCCTGGTGGTGGAACAGCCTGGCAACAAGGTCCTGGGAACTGGCTGCCTCTGGGTTCATTTTTTGGCTCTGTGTTTCTGTCAGGACCCGGTTACGAACCCGGGTCTCCGGAGTGAGAAACAGTCACTTAACCAACTGAGCCACGAATAGTTGGCAGAACCCAGAAGATGAGGCAGACACAGCAGTACTTGAGACGATGTATTTAATAAAGTAAAAAATGAAGTTCTTCAGGAAAACATGTAACTCCACAACTTCAAAAGGAATTCCACAAGAACAAAGGTAATCCTCCACAACTTCAAAAGGAATTCCACAAGAACAAAGGTAATCCTCCAAGACAAAAAGGTAAATCCACAAGGTGGAAGGTATAGCACAAAAAGCCTAAAAAAATACTCAAAAACAAACAAACAAGAACAAAAAACAGAATTCCACAAGAGAGTCCACCGGGATCAACAAGAGTTCACAGAGTACTAGGGCTGGGTGCTAACATACAAACACAGAGCAAAGGACTGAGGAAAACAAAGGGTTTAAATACAATCAGGGGAAACGAGGCACAGGTGCAAATAATAATGGGGATCAAGGGAAAACAAAAGGTCAAAAGGCACAATGGGGGCATCTAGTGACCAAAAACCGGAACAACCCTGGCCAAATCCTGACACTCTGTTTGTGTACACTTTTCAATTATCAGATTTACATCTAGATGTTGTATTAAATGAATGATTAAATATGAAACTATTTGTGAAAAGATGAAAATGAGAGTATCGATTTTCATATAAAGATTATTTAGTCAGCAGCCACACCCCCGTGAGCCAGACAGTACATCAGGCGTCATGAAACCTTCCTTTTCTACTCCAGAGTATAAAACCACCCGCGACGAAATGTACATTTCATGCCAGAGACCCATGGTAAGACGGATAACTCAAATGGTTAAGAAGACTAGAAAACGTGCAGCTGACGCTATGTGTGAAATGATTAACAACCACGGAGACCATGTAGCGCTGCCTACACGACTGGTTCAACTCTGAGACTAGACGTCGAATAACTTGTCTGCAGCTGGAAATTACGTAAGTCTAGTACGAGAATAGTGACAACCACAGAAGCATCTATTCTATGCAACGACCATCCGTATGCCTGACGTACCCATTACAACAGACACTTTCCAGAGCCGCTGAGAAAGCGACAACTACGAAAGACGTTGTGACTTCTAGGCATGTTAAAGGCTCTCTGATGAACTGACTCTCCAGCAGACGGACCGGTGATTCCAACAGAGAGACAACAATGACATATGGGCGTAAATATATACATTGCAATTGTTTTCGAATGAGCGACCGTTCATGTGCAAAGGATTAGCATTTAATATAATTATCAACTGTGTGTAGTGAATCCATTTGTCTTTCTCGCTCTTTTCCTGTCCCCACCCCTTTCCATTGACTACCAAGCCGTCATACCGGTTTAGCCCACTAGGGACTTATCAGTGCATTGTGTTAGTAACCAATAACTATATTGTTCGTTTATGTAATTCTGTGATTTGTTTAGTTAGTTAGTAAATAAATAATTAAGCCAATTTGTATATCGTTCATTCATTATGGAAACTAGGGTTCGTGCAGATATCCAAGGGTGTGTGGCATTCAGATATGAGACTGATGAGGTAATAATGATACATTAATAGAAGACTAATCGATAATGTGAAAATACCTGAGGAGCCGATTCGGGAAATAGACACTATAAACATTTTCCCATGGTGCCCCGCCTTCCTGGTTAATTAAAGTTTATGATTAGTTTAAAACCTCTTAGGGAGGCTGCGAATTTTCGCAGCTTTTTGTTAAAAATCGCGCAACATTTCAGCGCCCTGCTACTCATGCCAGGAATATAGTATATGCATATGATTAGTATGTGTGGATAGAAAACACTCAGACGTTTCTAAAACTGGTTAAATCACGGCTGTGACTATAACAGAACGTGCGTTTCATCGAAAAGTGCAGGAAAATCTGATCACTGAAAATGGAAAAATATATCCATGCGCCACTTCAACCCATTGTTAAACGTGACCCAGATTAAATGGGGCCGAGGTTGCAATTACCTACAGCTTCCACACGATGTCAACAGTCTTGTCATTTGCCTAGGCTTTGTTTCTTGGTCAAACGAAGAAGAGACAGCCCATTTCTTCAGGTCTCCGACCGGATATTTTGGTTGAGATTTACCCGGACATTATTTCCAGACGGACAGCTATAGAATATACATCGCCTCGTGATCAATTTGATCGCTTATTAACGTTTACTAATACCTAAAGTTGCATTACAAAAGTATTTCGAAGTGTTTTGTGAAAGTTTATCGTCGACTTTTTTAATTTAAAAAAATGACGTTACGTTATAAAACGCTATTTTCTTCGTTGATCACACAGTCTTCATAGATCGATATCTAGGCTATATATGGACCGATTTAATTGATAAAATACCCAAAATGATGTTTATGGGACATCTAGGAGTGCCAAGAAAGAAGCTCGTCAAAGGTAATGAATGTTTTATATTTTATTGCTGCGTTTTGGGTAGCGCCGGCTACCGCAAAATCTGTCGTCTTAGGTGAAGTTGCAGTATTTTGGGGGTACATGCTATCAGATAATAGCTTCTCATGCTTTCGCCGAAAAGCATTTTACAAATCTGACTTGGTGGATAGATTCACAACGAGTGTAGCTTTAATTCACTACCTTGAATGTGTATTTTAATGAAAGTTTAATGAAAGTTTGAGTTTTATCAAAAACTATAGGTGGCGCTCTGAAATTCCGCTGAGTGATGTTCCTGCATGGGAACTGTATTCTGCGTGATCCTTAAGAAGTTTGTCACGTTCTGACCTTTATTTCCTGTGTTTTGTATTTAGTTAGTATGGTCAGGGCGTGAGTTGGGTGGGCAGTCTATGTTTGTTTTTCTATGATTTGGGTATTTCTATGTTTCGGCCTAGTATGGTTCTCAATCAGAGGCAGGTGTCATTAGTTGTCTCTGAATGAGAATCATACTTAGGTAGCCTGGGTTTCACTGTGTGTTTGTGGGTGATTGTTCCTGTCTCTGTGTTTGCACCAGATAGGACTGTTTTGAGTTTTCACATTTCTTGTTTTTGTTAGTTTGTTCATGTGAAGTGATTTATTAAAGCATGAATCAAAACAACCACGCTGCACTTTGGTCCGCCTCTCGTTCAGATGAAGAAAACCATTACAAAGTTAAAACCTCTCTAGGGTAGGGGGCAGTATTTTGACATCCGGATGAAAAGCGTGCCCAAAGTAAACTGCATGTTACTTATGCATATAATTGGTAGATTTGGATAGAAAACACTAAAGTTTCCAAAACTGTTAAAATAATGTCTGTGACTATAACAGAACTGATATGACAGGTGGAAACCTGAGGAAAATCCATTCAGGAACTGCCGTTATTTTGAAATGGGTGTTTTTCCATTGAAAGCCTATCCACCATATAAAGGGATATGACCCAGATTACATTCCCTATGGCTTCCACTAGATGTCAACAGTCTTTAGACATTGTTTCAGGCTTTTATTCTGAAAAATGTGGGAGATTGACCACTTTGTGTGATTGGAGAGTGGAAAGTCCCAGAGCAGTTTGATGCGTGCGACCTAGAGCGCGCCGTTCGTTCTTTTCTTTTCTAATGAAAACGGTATTGTCCGTAATATTATTGATTATTTAGAGTAAATACAACCTGAGGATTTATTATAAACATTTTTGACATGTTTCTACAAACTTTACTGGTACTATTTGGATTTTTCGTCTGCCTGTTGTGACCGCATTTTGAGCCAATGGATTACTGAACAAAACACGGCAACAAAACTGAACTTTTTGGACATAAAGAGGGACTTTATCGAACAAAACATACATTTATTGTGTAACCATATAAAGATTGTGGTGTTTCTTTTCTGCATTATCAAATGAGGAGAAACAAACTTCACACAGCAGTCAGAGTTATACTTAAACTACATGTTTAATAATAAGAGCTTTGCAATAGCAATTTGACTTTCAAACTAATCTCTATTTCTAATGAACCGTTGAGAGTCCCAACACAATGGCTACTGAGATCTTTTATAGCAAAGATCCACCCCCCTTTGACATGACAAACCACAGATATTTAGGAACTTTTCACAAAGAAATACTTTACTTGAGAGAGGAGTATCCCATAGCCAGATAGCATTCACTATAAATTATCGTTCAGTTTGGTCCCTAAGACGAGGTTCTAATCTCATTCCTGGTACTTCATAGTACAAAAACACCAACTCATCCAATGGCATATATCAATTGTCAACTCTAGATACTCCCATCTCAAGTAATCCCCCCTCTCAACCCCACTCCTGGACAAGTTCACTGAGGGGAGTGAGCCTCTAGGTCATACACTATCCCAGGATAGGTTAAAGGCTCTCTGATGAACTGACTCTCCAGCAGACCGACCGGTGATTCCAACAGAGAGACAACAATGACATAGAAATATATACATTGCAATTGTTTCCGAATGAGCGACCATTCATGTGCAAAGGATTAGCACTTCAATTAATATAATTATCAACTGTGTGTAGTGAATCAATTTGTCTTTCTCGCTTTTGTTACCCAACTAATTCTGATTCATCCACCACAAGACCATCAAAAGTAAGAGATTAATTTTATTGCTATTTCTGACTTTTGTGACTCCTCTACCTGGCTGGGAAATGCCGGTATGGGTTACGCCCCTGAAAAAAGGGGAGAAATAATCACGAGAGTGATACAGTATTGTTTCCTCAATGAGAACTTTTAGTGCAATGAGGAAAGACCACAATTTCCCCGGGAACTTGGGTGGAGACCAGAGCAATCAATCTTAGGCTCATAGATTAAGAGCATTTAGTAGATCACAGATTAACATTTTTACCCTTCCATTAGGCACCACAAAATAAAGTAATCAATATAACGTTTACACATTCCTCTCACAATTCGTACCCTTTGTACGCTTGATGGATTTGAACTTTTTAACACAATTATATGAATGTCATTAATCTCTATCAACTAATACTGAATGCATGATCTTTTTAACCTTAGATGTTTTAAGATCCTCACATACTATGAACTTACTTATACTTTTTTATGTATAACAGGCTAAAAGTATTTCCTTTAACCTGTCACATATGCTTTTGTGTGCTGGACGCTGTTCTCAGATAATCGCATTGCATGCTTTCGATAAAACTTTTTTGAAATCTGACACAGCGGCTGGATTAACAAGAAGTTCACCTTTAAGCCAATGTATAACACTTGTATGTTTTATGAATTTTTATTATGAGCATTTCTGTTTTTGAATTTGGCACACTGCAATTTTACCGGATGTTGGCCAGGTGGGACGCTAGCGTCTCACATACTTAGAGAGGTTTAATCACCTAATAATATTTGCAGATAGAGAATTGATTTGATAAAATAACAGTCTTGACGTGTACCGCCCCGTAGCACTCACTTCCGTCATCATGAAGTGCTTTGAGAGACTAGTCAAGGACCATATCACCTCCACCCTACCTGACACCCTAGACCCACTCCAATTTGCTTTACCGCCCAAATAGGTCCACAGACGATGCAATCTCAACCACACTGCACACTGCCCTAACCCATCTGGACAAGAGGAATACCTATGTGAGAATGCTGTTCATCGACTACAGCTCGGCATTCAACACCATAGTACCCTCCAAGCTCGTCATCAAGCTCGAGACCATGGGTCTCGACCCCGCCCTGTGCAACTGGGTACTGGACTTCCTGACGGGCCGCCCCCAGGTGGTGAGGGTAGGCAACAACATCTCCTCCCCGCTGATCCTCAAAACGGGGGCCCCACAAGGGTGCGTTCTGAGCCCTCTCCTGTACTCCCTGTTCACCCACGACTGCGTGGCCACGCACGCCTCCAACTCAATCATCAAGTTTGCGGACGACACAACAGTGGTAGGCTTGATTACCAACAACGACGAGACGGCCTACAGGGAGGAGGTGAGGGCCCTCGGAGTGTGGTGTCAGGAAAATAACCTCACACTCAACGTCAACAAAACTAAGGAGATGATTGTGGACTTCAGGAAACAGCAGAGGGAACACCCCCCTATCCACATCGATGGAACAGTAGTGGAGAGGGTAGCAAGTTTTAAGTTCCTCGGCATACACATCACAGACAAACTGAATTGGTCCACTCACACAGACAGCATCGTGAAGAAGGCGCAGCAGCGCCTCTTCAACCTCAGGAGGCTGAAGAAATTCGGCTTGTCACCAAAAGCACTCACAATCGAGATGCGCAATCGAGAGCATCCTGGCGGGCTTTATCACCGCCTGGTACGGCAACTGCTCCGCCCTCAACCGTAAGGCTCTCCAGAGGGTAGTGAGGTCTGCACAACGCATCACCGGGGGCAAACTACCTGCCCTCCAGGACACCTACACCACCCGATGTTACAGGAAGGCCATAAAGATCATCAAGGACATCAACCACCCGAGCCACTGCCTGTTCACCCCGCTATCATCCAGAAGGCGAGGTCAGTACAGGTGCATCAAAGCTGGGACCGAGAGACTGAAAAACAGCTTCTATCTCAAGGCCATCAGACTGTTAAACAGCCACCACTAACATTGAGTGGCTGCTGCCAACACACTGACATTGACACTGACTCAACTCCAGCCACTTTAATAATGGGAATTGATGGGAAATGATGTAAATATATCACTAGCCACTTTAAACAATGGTACCTTATATAATGTTACTTACCCTACATTATTCATCTCATATGCATACGTATATACTGTACTCTATATCATCGACTGCATTCTTATGTAATACATGTATCACTAGCCACTTTAACTATGCCACTTTGTTTACTTTGTCTACATACTCATCTCATATGTATATACTGTACTCGATACCATCTACTGTATGCTGCCCTGTACCATCACTCATTCATATATCCTTATGTACATATTCTTTATCCCCTTACACTGTGTATAAGACAGTAGTTTTGGAATTGTTAGTTAGATTACTTGTTGGTTATTACTGCATTGTCGGAACTAGAAGCACAAGCATTTTACTACACTCGCATTAACATCTGCTAACCATGTGTATGTGACAAATAAAATGTGATTTGATTTGATGATAGTCACAGACTCTATACTCTTGTGTAAGTCTGACAAAAGATACAGAAGTGTCAGTGGTAAACTTGAACATGTGATGACAATACAACACAACACGAACCGGAACTAAATTTACTGCCATGGGTAGCCAAAAATATCTAATTGAAAGCTAAGCCCCCACTAAGCCACGCCTCCAGTCTTCTGATCTGACCCGGTGGGTCATAGCTCAATAACCCAGCATTAATACCCCAACAACCCAACTAGAGACCCAACTAGCAGGGTCAAAATAACCCAATATGTGTTCTATCCAATATTTACCCTAATTGTGCTGTTTTAAACCTAGCATTTTTTAGAGTGTGGTATGAGGCTCAGAGTTACTGCAGAGAGGAATAAACTGACCTGGTCAGCATCAGGAACAATGGACAGAAGGAGGCTGTGAAGAAGAGAGGGATGATCACCACCACTCATTTCTGGATCGGTTTTCTGTATGATGACTGGGAGTGGTCTGATGGAGGGAGATCTGCCTATAGAAACTGGTACAAGGACCCAACTGATGACCAACCCTATGTAAAATGAATTGATCCTGGAATGCTGATAGCTCTTGAGAGTGCAAAACAAGGAGATTCATTATGCTATGAGGGTGAGTGGAAGTACAAATATAAAAGTCCAACCATGAGTAGGATACAGGATAACTTTACGCTATTGATAATAAGGGTAAAATTTCTATCCAAATAATTGTATTATTATTTCTGCCAATATTACAACATAGTTCGGTAAAGAAAGAGTTAGAGTAAGATGGTTCAATATGCATTTTTGACATGTATCAGTGCAAGGGTTATAAAACTGTTAAAATAATAAAAAATAACCCTTTATTTTTCCTTTACGAATTTCACTCCTTCAGACTTGGTGAAGATTGTAGAGGAAAGAAAAACCTGGGAACAAGCTCTGAACCACTGCAATAATAACTACCGTGGACTGCTGCGTATTGAATCTGAAAATGACCAGAGGGTTGTGGAGCAGAACCTGAGGTGTGCTGGTGTCCCTGGTCCCGTGTGGGTGGGTCTGAGACAGAGTCGTGTCTTTGGGTTTTGGGTCTGGACCAATGGGCTGCCACTGACAGGGCACTGGAATAACTGGGAGGGGGACAGACAGCCGGAACAGCCTCTTTCCCACCACTGTGGTGCCATGGCAACTGTGGCGGGAAACAAGTGGAGTGATAAGGACTGTCTGTCCATGTTCTATTTTATCTGTGAAAAGTGATACATTTCCCTATTGTCTATCACTACCATTCTACATGTTTTGATTGACATGTTGAATATAGGTAAGTGCTCATTGAAATAATTTAGCAAACGTTGTTTTACTTACAGCGTGCAATGTAATGTACATTGTCATTATCAATATAATATACTGTATTATCAATAAACAGTATATCAGTAATATTTGAGTAAAATTGCATGATATTTCTGATCTTTTAAAAATTTTAGAACAAAATATATAGATTATATGATGGTGATTCAATTATGATAGTCCTTAGTCATTATATGTACATTTGAAGTCAGAAGTTTACATACACCTTAGCCAAATACATTTAAACTCAATTTCTCACAATTCCTGACATTTAATCCCAGTAAAAATTCCCTCTATTTGGTCATTTAGGATCAACACTTTGTTTTAAGAATGTAAAATGTCAGAATATTAGTAGAGAGAATGATTTATTTAAGCTTTTATTTCTTTCATCACATTCCCAGTGGGTCAGAAGTTAACATGCACTCAATTAGTATTTGGTGGATTGCCTTTAAATTGTTTAACTTGGGTCAAACATTTTGGGTAGCCTTCAACAAGCTTCCCACAATAAGTTGGGTGAATTTTGGCCCATTCCTCCTGACAGAGCTGGTGTAACGGAGTCAGGTTTGTAAGCCTCCTTGCTCGCACACGCTTTTTCAGTTCTGCCCACACATTTTCTATAGGATTGAGGTCAGGGATTTGTGATGGCCACTCCAATACCTTGACTTTGCTGTCCTGAAGCAATTTTGCCACAACTTTGGAAGTATGCTTGGGGTCATTGTCGATTTGGAAGACCAATTTGCGACCAAGCTTTAACTTCCTGACTGATGTCTTGTAATGTTGCTTCAATATATCCACATAATTTTCCATCCTCATGATGTCATCTATTTTGTGAAGCGCACCAGTCCCTCCTGCAGCAAAGCAATCCCACAACATGCCACCCCCTGCATCACGGTTGCTGCCATGACGCTGCCACCCCTGTGCTTCACTGTTGGGATGGTGATCTTCGGCTTGCAAGCATCCCCCTTTTTCCTCCAAACATAACAATGGTCATTATGGCCATACTGTTCTATTTTTATTTCATCAGACCAGGGGACATTTCTCCAAAAAGTTTGATCTTTGTCCCCATGTGCAGTTGCTACCTGTAGGCTGGCTTTTTTATGGCGGTTTTGGAGCAGTGGCTTCTTCCTTGTTGAACGGCCTTTCAGGTTATGTCGATATAGGACTTGTTTTACTGTGGATATAGATACTTTGTACCTGTTTCCTCCAGCATCTTCACAAGGTCCTTTGCTGTTGTTCTGGGATTGACTTGCACTTTTCTCACCAAAGTATGTTCATCTCTAGGAGACAGAACACGTCTCCTTCCTGAGTGGTATGGCAGCTGCGTGATCCCATGGTGCTTATGCCTACCATTGTTTGTCCAGATGAACGTGGTACCTTCAGGTGTTTGGAAAGTGCACCCAAGGATGAACCAGACTTTTGGAGGTCTACAATTTTTTTTTCTGAGGTCTTGGCTCATTTCTTTTGATTTTCCCATGATGTCAAGCAAAGAGGCACTGCGTTTGAAGGTAGACCTTGAAATACATCCACAGGTACACCACCTATTGACTCAAATTATGTCAATTAGCCTATCAGAAGCTTCTAAAGCCATGACATAATTTTCTGGAGTTTTCCAAGCTGTTTAAAGGCACAGTCAACTTAGTGTATGTGAACTTCTGACCCACTGAATTTGTGATACAGTGAATTATAAGTGAAATAATCTGTCAGTAAACAATTGTTGGAAAAATTACTTGTGTCATGCACAAAGTCCTAACCGACTTGCCAAAACTATAGTTTGTTAACAAGACATTTGTGGAGTGGTTGAAAAACAAGTTTTAATGACTCCAACCTAAGTGTATGTAAACTTCCAACTCAACTGTATACCATTTTAGCTGACAGTTATATCTTAAAGGCCCAGTGCAGTCAAAATGCAGTTTTACTAGGTTTTGTATGTCACGTCTACACCCGCTCCCTCTCTCCAGTACTCGAAGTCGCAGGTTTAATAACCACCGGCCCTTGCAACAATTATTATGCACACCTGCTCCCCATCATTACGCACACCTGGTCATCATTAGCTCCTTGATTATTTCCCCTTTGTTTAGCCCTCAATAGGCAGTGTTTAGGTAGTATTGTTTTCTCTCATGTTCTGTACGCGGCTCATGTTTTATTCATCTGCAGCGATTCATTATTAAACTCTTCTTCTGCATCTGACTCCCAGCGTATTACTTTACATTGTTTCATGTTGTACAACAGTTGATGAAACTAACAATGTAAAACTGTGAACAAATTTTATCAGTGTTATTTACTGATTGTTGTCGGTTGAAAAGGCAATCTACGCAGGTTTGCATGTGCGGGAGTTTTGGCTTTCCATCATGATATAGCTATGCGGTAAATTGGTTCCAAACTGCCTCTGTAAGCAACGTCAGCACAAAAACTGTTGGTCTGGAGCCACACACAAGCCTAAGATCACCTTGCGCAATTCCAAGCGTTGGCTGGGGTGGTGCAAAGCTTGCCAACATTGGACTCTGGAGCTGTGGACCATCTGGTGGACTATCTGGTAGACCATCACGCTTCACCATCTGGTAGTCCAACAGACAAATCTGGGTTTGGCGAATGCCAGGAGGATACTACCTGCCCCAATGCATAGTGACTATAATGTTTGTTGGAGGAGGAATAGTGGTCTGGGGATGTTTTTCCCTTAGTTCCAGTGATAGGAAATCTTAACGCTACATCATACAATTACATTTTCGACGATTCTGTGCTTCCAACATTGTGGCAACAGTTTGGAGAAGGCCCCTTCCTGTTTCAGCATTACAAAGCCCCCGTGCACAAAGCTAGGTCCATGCAGAAATTGTTTATTGAGATCGGTGTGGAAGAACTGATTTTCCTGTTTTCCCAATATAAGTTACCATAGTGTATCATCCGCAGGAAAACAAAAAGTGTACCTCAGGCTACACTCTCTCACAAATCAAAACCCATCATACATGATTGATTCCAGGGAGAGTGAAATTGCTAGATTTTTAAATAGCAATGTTGTGCTGGGAGCTGCTTCAGATGATCAGTGGCATGAACTTATTTGCGACAACTTTTTTACCCTAAGCTGGAGAGCGTCGTCACCATCAGAAAACTCTGCAAACAGAACAGACACCGACACAGACGTGCTCACCGAAGTCGAGGCCGGGCACCTTGAGGAGGCAACCGATGACGTTAATGGTGTATCCGCCAATTATGGTGCCTCAGTAGATCGAGGGGGGAATTTGTCAGTGTTGCTGGGCAAAAAATTGAAACGGATCATGCGTTTATCCCTGAGGAGATGGTCAAGAGATGTGACCTGATTAATTAACTCGCCAATGGTAAGTGCTTGCCATTCAACTGTTAGTCAAGTTTAGTTCACTGTGAATGTGTAATGTGTGCCGTGTGTGTGCACGTGAGTGGATGTGTTTAACTATACTTCTGGTCCCCATAAGCAGTGGTGGATTTAGGTATAGGCGACATGGGCAGCCGCCCAGGGCGGCATCTTGCCGGTGTGGCACAGGGCACCCGCACAAAAAAAATTGGAATGGTGACATTGCACGATCGGTTTTCTATCACTCATTTGCACATCACCTTGTCGGAGTGGGCGCCCTGATTCTAGTTTGTGAGCTAGGCAGGCTACTGCCTGGGAAGGTCTCCCACTCAGAAGTAGGAGAGGTTGACCTCAGGTCTCCCCACTGGAAGCCCGAGGTAGGGGGAGTGGGGGAATTTATCAAATAGCGCACCTCTAACTTTGTACAGTACTAATGCAGTTAGTAAAATCAGTCACAATACGAAATGCTACCAAATAAACCACAATTCATTCATAATACTGTACTGTATATAGGTTCACAGACATATTGTTGCATTTTTTTCTGGTTTGTGTGAAATCGTTAAGAATATTATAAAATCAGTCTGCACACCACCAAGGTGAATTGGTTTATTCTCGACTCTTGCTTGACAGTTTTGCGGGATGGGTAATGTATTGATGCTCGAGTGCCAAATCAACACAAATGGATAAGAAAATGTCTAAGCCATCAGGTGCCCAGCTTAGGAAAAAGAGGAAAGAAGAAGAGGAGAAACATGCAAAAGATAAAGGTACGCAGCTGTCATTTCCTTATGATGCTCCAGGACACCTACATCACCCGATGTCACAGGAAGGCAAAGATCGTCAAGGACAACAACCACCTGAGCCACTGCCTGTTCACCCTGTTATCATCAAGAAGGCGAGGTCAGTACAGGTGCATCAAAGCAGGGACCGAGAGACTAAAAAACAGCTTCTATCTCTAGGCCATCAGACTGTTAAACAGCCACCACTAACATTGAGTGGCTGCTGCCAACATACCAAGTCAAATGTCTAGCCACTTTAATAATAAAAAATAGGATGTAATAAATGTATCACTAGTCACTTGAAACAATGCCACTTTCGTCTCGTATGTATATACTGTACTCTATACCATTTACTGCATCTTGCCTATGCCACACGGCCATTGCTCATCCATATATTTATATGTACATATTCTTGTTCATCCCTTACACTTGTGTGTATAAGGTAGCTGTTGTGAAAATGTTAGATTACTTGTTAGATATTACTGCACTGTCGGAACTAAAAGCACAAGCATTTTGCTACACTCGCACTAACATCTGCTAACCATGTATATGTGACCAATCAAATTTGATTTGATTTAATTTAATTTATGAGTATAATATTATGCATGTAATGAAATAGGCTAACAAACATAAGTGTTATACTAGCCTATGTTGCTTGCTATGCTATTACACATATGGCGACAATATTCTGTTTTCTGTTTTTGGGGGGGGCTGAAGGGGGGGGTCACCTAGGGAGCCAACAAGTTAGAACCGCCACTGCCCACAAGAATAGTAAACTAACAAGAAATGTACCTACTGGGGATATTTTATTAAACACCGCAAGGTCAAATGCTATTTCTAGGAGATTTAGGTTTAAGGTTAGAAACTTAAACATCACATTTACATAACTATTCAGACTCTATACTCAATACTTTGTTGAAGCACTTTTGGCAGTGATTACAGCCTCGAGTCTTCTTGGGTATGAAGCTACAAGCTTGGCATACCTGTATGTGGGGAGTTTCTCCCATTATTCTCTGCAGATCCTCTCACGCTTTCATCACAGAACTCTCTGTACTTTGCTCCATTCATAACTCCCTCGATCCTGACTATCTTCCCCCGATTGCTCAGTTTGGCCGGGCGGCCAGCTTTTGGAAGAGCCTTGGAGGGTCCAAACTTTTTAAGAAGGATGGAGGCCACTGCATTCTTGGGGGTCTTCAATGCTCCAGACATTTTTTTGGTACCATTCTGTAGATTTGTGCCTCGACACAACCCTTTCTCGGAGCTCTATGGACAATTGGATCAAAGTAGAGACTCAGAGCTAGAAAATGGGATATCATACACTACTAAAGTAAGTCTGCTTTGAAAGTTGAGAAACTTGTAACCTCAACCTCACATGAAAAAGCACAAACACAAAAACTACAGGCTGCATGACATCAGCAGCCTGGTCATCCAAAATAGTATTTTAACAGCAATAAACCCACTCGTTTAAAAATGAATGTAGTATTTGTCAATCTAGCAAACCAGGCAACTAAAAGTAACTTTCTAAACCATGTTTTGGTTAATTTCTAGCTTGTTGGGTAGCTAGCTAATGTTAAGTTAGCTGTCTGGCCAGTTCAAATAATGACGGTATCATATAGCTGACCCCATCTTAAATTTAGCTCATTTGTCTTCATTATTATAGGAAAATAAACTCACAAAAGTATCATTATTTACAAGTTAATGGCTAGCCAATTACACAAAATATCTTACGGTTGTGAGTGTGACTAAATAAAAGCAGGGCATTCTACCAGAACATTTTAGAACTTGGACGCTGTCTTGTTGGCCTAACGTTATAGTTAAATGGTTACTTGCATAGTGGAGCCTTTTGTTTAGACATGTAGCTAGCTAGCTAGCTAAACAATGAACCATAATCCCAACTCATAACATTACTACCCTGCATGTATCTGCAGGTAGCTAAACAATCAGGTTCAATGTTAGCTAGCTAGCTAACATTAGGCTATAACTAGCAATGCAAATGACTCTGATATATGAATAATATTACTGCACTGATCATACACTTAACGTTATCTAGCTAGCTAACAGTACGCTTTAACTTTAAATGAAAATGACTTTGACAAAATTAAAAATGTATAATATCTGAAAATGTAGCTAGCGAGACTCTTACGCGTATACACGTATGTACGCTTCTCCCTCTCTGTCACGGATGCCATGGTTGCCCTTAATTTTAAGATGTAATAGGAAGACCGGTGTTTTATAAAACAGTCTTCTGTGTGTTATCTTTTCGACTCCCTCTGCATATTTGCAATCAAACGCCCAAATTTTCCTTATCTGTCAATCTCCAGTTCTACCGGACATTCCACTGATTTCAGAACTCCGTCCTCCAGAAAGTGGAGAGCAACACTTATGTAGTTCTACTAAGTGATATCTTTCAAAAAAGCTGCATTAGAAAGAATTACTTACACATACTGACCAGCTCATGTTATAGAAAGACGTGTGCTACATGGCAGACCAATCCGAACTCATCTCTCGGCATGTCTAGCCCACCCATTATCTCGGCCAATCATGGCTAATGGGAATGTTCCTGTCTTTTTCCATGGCTAAACCAACTAGGCTCGTAATTAAAACATGGTATTCGTATTTACAGATGGCATCCATGTTTGTTATTGTGTTATTGAAAGTTTGTTTATATTCCTTGAAACTGTATTGGCTAGAGTAGATTATGATGATGACTGAATGTTAAATAATGATGTATTGTTGTGTCTTATTTTTTTCAGATGAAAAACTTGTAGTGCTCATTGGCACAAAGGTTCCGTGAGCCTCTGCACAAAAACGGTAATCTTGAAAAGGAACGAAACATCAGAGGACATCGTATTTCCTTTATAGCCAGCAAATTGTCCGAGCAAAAACCAAGCCATGAGGTAGAAGGAATGTCCATAGAGCTCCGAGACATGATTTTATTGAGGCACAGATCTGGGGAAGGTTACCAAAACATTGAAGGTCCCCAAGAACTCAGTGGCCTCCATCATTCTTAAATGGAAGAAGCTGGCCGCTGGCCCGTTTGGCCGTTATGGAGGTGACCAAGAACCCGATACTATATACACGTGTACTGTAGTTATTACCACACATGAGATTCCCACATTGTCGCCTGTACATTGAATCTATTCACTGATCATGTACTCTTCCTTGGCGGTTCAGGTATGAATCTCTGAGACATTCTTTTTCAGTCATATCAAACTCCATTATTTGAATGATGCTGTGTCTGCATGTCTGTATTACAATTATACACTTCAACAGTGTTTACCACTCCTGCTCCTGGGACATCAATGAATACACATTGTAACTATGCAATAGACTAGAAACATGATTGATTTGTAATTCATATATACAGAACAAAAATATGCATATCTAACTCCCTTCATCTGCATTCATCTGAGGACACAGCATAGTATTTCAATGAGACACTTAATTTCAACCAGTGGACAATGTGAAACTCTTTATTGAAAGAAGTTCATTATCTAGGTGTTATAAATACATACATGCATTGTAATTATGATAATTGTAATATTATAAATACAAGTTCAATCTGTACTTCAATGCCCATATGGCGTGCATTAGAAAACGAGGAAGAAAGACGAGGTGGGGAGAGAGGTGGAGAAGACAGAAAGGGAAAGAGGTAAGAACAGTGGCAGACAGTATGTGATTCATGAATTACAGTGGTACTCTAATATTCTCTCAGTTCATCACAATTGCGGTGTCTCCTAACCAGCCTTGGGCCCCCAGTTGTTCTGAAGGTTATCTTAACGCTTTCATGCGTGAATATCTCTAACGGTCGCCCCAGTGTGAGTTTTTTTTATGCACGTTCTCTCCATTCCAGAATGTGATTGTTACGCAAGAGTACATTTAATCCGGCGCTGCCCTCAAACCAAGGCACGCAGCCTGTTTTTATTTATAGGCTGTTTTCAATTTGTCAATTTCAAATTATTTTCAAACAAGTTTTTTATTTTCTAAGAACAGTTTGAATTGAGGTGTGTTCCGCCCCATTCATTCACATAAAAGTTGTCACTTTTACTTTTTTGGACCAATTCATTTTTGGGATATTTCTGACCTGGACAAAATTCCCCAAACACTTCGCAATTGTTTGTGCAGTTCAATTCTGCAGACATTTGCTCATCTCCCATCCCGCACACGTGTTCACATTTTCCGTCTGTTGACTGCATCGCAGTCATAGTTGATTTCGTTAACAATAATAACTTTGGAAATGTGTGCGTTTCTATCGAAGTGCCTTATTACGTTATAATAGTTTCTGCATGTCTGTCACGTTCTGACCTTTATTTCCTTTATTTTGTATTTACTTAGTATGGTCAGGGCGTGAGTTGGGTGGGCAGTCTATGTTTGTTTTTCTAGGTTTTGGGTATTTCTATGTTTCGGCCTAGTATGGTTCTCAATCAGAGGCAGGTGTCATTAGTTGTCTCTGATTGAGAATCATACTTAGGTTGCCTGGGTTTCACTGTGTGTTTGTGGGTGATTGTTCATGTCTCTGTGTTTGTTGTCACAAGATAGGCTCAGTCACTTGGTTTTTTTTCTTTTCACTTGTTTTGGAAGAGAAGAGAACGAGCGCCATTCTCCTTGCGGAGATGGTGCTAAATACATCAACACGGTCGGTCCCTGGGATTGGGCTGGCCAACACGATTCGGTTTGCGTGGAAGGAAAAGGAGTTTGAGCCTTTAGGACGGGAATCCTTTGGAAGGATAATATTGATGGGGATTCTAAAGCTGACGGTGAAGGACGTGTTTTGTTTCCAAGGCAACTCGTTGGAGGGAGCATACGACGTTGCACTATATACAGAGGAAAAACACGATGATATCCTGAGAAGGGCAAGAGCAGTGGGAGGTGAGAGGCCGATGTGCCACTACGAAATAACAAGCCTGGCGAAGAATAACTTTAGGGTTGTAACTGTAAACATTTACAACCCTTACGTTAGGACGAAGAGGTGAGGGCTTTTCTGGGGAGATACATGGATAACGTCTCCTCAGCAAGGCACCTCAAAGACTCCCTTGGGTTTTGGAATGGGAGGAGAGGCTTCCAGGCCCTCCTCAGAGAGGACCCAAGGGGACATGGTGGCTACCTCCATCCTCCTGCTATGTTCTCCCTAGGGGCTGACAGGGGACGTTGTATTATGCACGTCAGCCCCATTTTGCAGACGCTGTATGGCCTATGGTCACATTTTCGCCTCATGCAGTGCAAGAAAATGCAGATTTTGTGCATCTGAGGATCACGAGGCGAGGGATTGTGACAAGCCTAAGACGTGCCATGGGTGTGGCTCGTCAGCACACCTGTGGAGGGGGTGCCCGGCCCGTCAGAGGTCATATGCGTCTGCTGCTGGGGGGGAGCAGGAGCGGGGGATGGGGGAAGAAGAGGAGGGGAAGGAAGCACGCCTCATGACCAGAGATCAGGTCCAGAGGGGAAGGCCACAAGGAAGGAGGAGGAGCCAGAAGCGGCGGATGGAAGAGAGAAGGAAACGGAAGGCACGGGAGTAGGAGAACCAGAAAAGCGGCGGAAGAAGGCAACCGAGTGGAGGAGCATGAGAGAGAAGAAAGCGAGGGAGGAGTGGTGGAGAAGGAGACGGTGGAAGAGAAAGTGGACTGGGGGAAAGTGCCATGGTGGAAGAGATGGGGTATGGTGGAGGAGCTGGCAGGGGGAGGGTGGTATCTCTTCACTGCCGCCATCACCAAAGAAGAGTATGAAGAGGAGGGGGCGATTGGCCGACAGTGAGGGGGAAGGGATGGCCAAGAGAGTGATGGGGCGGGAGAAACCTCTGGGTTGCTGCTGGTTTCCCCAGGCCCTCAACTTCTGTTGGGTGGGGACACACATAACAAGACTCAGGACTGGGTACAAGAGGAGGTGGGGAGTTTTTTGTTTGGGGACTCAGCCTCCCCAATTTTTTCCAAACCAGCTGCAACACTGGGGAGGGGGAGGATTGTGGGGGTAGACCCAGGGTGCAGGGCACTCCGGAGCCAAACACTATTCCTGCATCCTGGGAGGGTGTGATGGAGGAAGAGGGGGATGTCGGGATTACGGATGGTGTTCTCACCGGTAGATATGGAGCAGGGGAGCATCGGGTGAGTCTCCTGTTTTATGTTTTTTTCTGTCTGGGTTTAGAATTTGAGTGTATTACATGTATTTATTTTTCATGGAGTCTAATTTTACTTTTGTTAGTTTAAATGTAAGGGGTTTAAGGGATTTTGTTAAGAGGAGGGCGGTTTTTAGTTATTTGGAGGGTGTGGGGTTTGATTTTTGTTTTTACAGGAGGTTCACCTGAGGGATGGAGGGGATGTTATTAGGTTTAAGAGGGAGTGGGACAAGGGGGAGTCGGTTTGGGGTGTTGGGGGTGCACTCATCGGGGTAGGGATTTTGTGTGGGCACAGGGAGGTAAAAGTGGAGGATTCTTTCGTGGTAATGCAGGGGAGGGTTATAGGGGTGGATGTCACGATAAGGGATTGTAAATTTAGATTAGTGGTGGTGTATGGGCCACAGGTGGTGGCAGACAGAAGGGAGATGGTGGACTGTCTGACGCCCCTGTGTGTCACAAATAGGAAATTAGTGATAGGGGGGATTTTAATACAGATTTAGGAAGAGGGGGGGATAGCAGTGCGGGCGCCATTGCCAGGCTAATGGCTTGCCATGGTCTGGTAGATGGTGGTCTGCACACTACTCCGAAAATGGACGGTCCTACATGGCGTAACTCCAGGGGGGTTGAGCGGAGGCTCGACTATATTTTTGTACCCAGGTCTTTGGGTAAGTTGTCTGGGCGGCTGTTGCCTGTTTTCTTTTCGGATCACGACGGGGTGCTCCTGCAGGTGGGGTCGCCAGTCTGCCTCTTTGGTAGAGGGTACTGGAAGCTAGATCGGGATGTGCTGGAGGAGCAGGCTTTTGTTGACGGGTTTTATGGTTTCTTTTGGAGGCTTGAGGGCCTCCGGTCCATGTGCGAGGGGGTGTTAGAGTGGTGGGAATTAGTTAAGGTGAGGATTAGGGCTTTTATAATAGGGTATTGCAAGAGGAAAAAAAGGGAGGAGAGGAGGGAGGTGGATCGTATCCAGAGGTTAATTGAACTCGAATACGAGGCAGGCAACCTCGGCGGGTCGTTTGACTGGGAGAGATCCGCAACCCTAAAGGCGCAGCTCAGGGAGTTGCAGGAGCGGAAGGCTCGAGCTTTCCTTGAGCGAGCGCATAGTGGCTTTCTAGAACATAATGAGACTTGTTCTGCTATGTTCTTTAAGTTGGTTAGGGCAAGACAGAGTAGGAAGGTAATGCATGGTGTTAGGGAAGAAAATGGTAGTATAGTTAGAGAACCAGAGGATATGGTCAGGGTGACAACTGATCATTTCCAAGGTTTATTTAAGGAAAGGGAAATAGATGTAGAGCAGGGAAATGTGTTTTAGAACACTTGTCCAGGCGGTTGCCGGAGGACATTAGAGAAGTGATGGAGGCCCAGATCTCACTAGAAGAGGTTGAGAGCGCTCTTAGGAGGATGGGAAAAGGGAAGGTGCCTGGGATAGATGGGCTGCCGGCTGAGTTTTATCTCAAGTTTTGGGGTATACTTGGACCAGTGGTCCTCGAAGTCTTGAAGGCCATCCTTGAGACGGGGGTCCCGGGGGATCAATGGCTGTTGGTGTGCTGTCACTTTTATATAAGAAGGGGGAAGTAACAGACCTTGGCAACTGGCGGCCGTTGACCATGCTGTGTGTAGATTACAAGCTACTTGCAAAGGTTTTAGCAGACCGGTTGCGCACAGCCCTTCCCTACGTCGTTCATGAGGATCAGACGTGCGGGGTAGAGGGCCGCTCTATTCGATGGAACCTACAGTTAATCAGGGACTCCATCGCTTGGGTTGAAGATAGAGGTCTGCCTTTAATGGTAGCAGCGCTAGATCAGGCGAAAGCCTTCGATCGCGTGAATAGATCCTTTTATTCAGAGTGTTAGGTCGATTAGGATTTGGGGAGAAGTTTATAGGATGGATTCGTACATTATATGTCGGAGCGGGGTGCCGAGTTAGTGTAAATAGTCACTTGGGTGATGTTTTTGACCTCTCGTCTGGGGTCAGGCAGGGGTGCCCACTCTCGGCTCTCCTCTTCGTTCTGTACATGGAGCCTCTGGGGGCTGCCATTAGGGCAGACACAGGGGTGGAAGGTTTGCTGATCCCTGGAAGTGGTGGGCTGCGTGTTAAGATGACGCAGTACGCCGACGACACTTCCTTGCTGTTGTGCAAGGACTCGTGCCTGACAAGGTCCCTTGCCATCTTTGGGGATTTCACCCGAGCGTCGGGAGCAGTTCTGAACCATGCAAAGTCTTCAGTCAAGTTTTTCGGAAGATGGCGCGGTAGAACGGATGTGCCTGGGGTTATCTCTCTGTGAGGGGGCCCTGAGGATTCTCGGGGTCCATTTTGAGACCTCCGGCTCAGCGACGCTAAACTGGAACATGCGTATCGCAGTGGTACAGAGGAAGCTAGCAATGTGGAAAGCTAGGTATTTGTCTTTTATGGGCAAAGTCCTGGTCCTAAAGGTGGATGTGTTGCCGTCTCTTTTGTATTTGGCATACATCTACCCATTGCCGGCTTGTCTGAGGAGGCCTCTAGTGAGGCTTGTGTTTCAGTTTATGTGGAGTGGCAGGTGCGAGTGGGTCGCCAGGGCACGCATGATCTGTCCCATCGGGGGAGGGAGGTAGGGGGTACCACATTTCCCCCTCAAGCTGGACTCAATTTTTGTTTCCTTCTTGTTAACGGAGCTTGCTCAGCCAGTGATACACCCGTCCGGTTACCTCCCTACGGGTGTTTTTCTCGTATCAGGCGAGAAGCATAATGGTGTGGTCTAACACGGGTCCTCGGGCGGAACAGCTGCCGTGGCACTTTGGTCATGCGGCCAAGTGGCTGCGTGCGCACCCTGAGGTTGAAGTTGCCCGAGTAGGTTTAGATCACAGGCACCTGTACGAGGAGGTCAGAAAGGCAGGGAGTCCGGGCGCCTGTAGTGGGCATCTCGGAAGTGGTCTGGGAGGGAGTGCAGGCGCGGGGTCTGGATAACAGGCTCAAGGACCTGAATTGGTTGAGCCTTCATAAGTGTTTGCCGGTACGTTCCATCTTGTACCGGTATAATTTGGTGCAATCCCCCACCTGTCTAAGATCCTCTTGTGGCAGGGAGGAGACTGTGCGCCATGTCTTTTGGGACTGTGCCTTTGCCGGAGTAGTATGGGCTAGGGCACGGGTGTTGTTAGGTTTGGTAAAGGGGGATTTTGTATTGACGTGGGCCAGGTTAGAGAGGGTGTAGGGAGAGCGAGAGGGACGGATAGGGACAGGTTTCTGCTCTGGCTTCTCATGAGTCTCTTTAAACGGGGGCTGTGGGAAGCAAGGCAGAACATGGTGAAGACAGGGAAAGATTGGGGGTGGAAGGGATAGTGAGGAGGGTGGAAGGAGATTTGAGGGGAGGATGAAGAGGGAGGAGAGGAAGTGGGGGCAGCATGCTGCTCGGGAGAGGTGGAAGGGGGGTTTAGGGCTGGGTGTCATTTAGATTTGTAAGAGGATAGATTAGGGACGGGGAGATAGGGAGAGGTATTTTGTAGGGTAACGGGGAGGGAAGATGCTCCCCTGAGGTTTTGTTTGTGGTTTATGTTTTAGTTTAATTCGTTTATTTAAAATACCATTATTTGTGTATGTATGTAAATTATGAGTTGTAAAGAATGAATGGTATTGAAGATAATAAACTATTTTTATAAAAAAAATAAAAAAAAGATAGGGCTGTTTTTGGTTTTCCACGTTTTGTAGTGTTCATGTTTATCTTTTTTTTATTAAACATGAATCAATATAACCACGCAGGAATACTGTTACAATGTCATGTTATGTCGTTTCTACTGTAGCATATTTTTGTGTATATTCCTTATAACCGCGGACAAACGAGGTAACGTTACTCATTTTATAACCTTTATGGTGTTATACTCAATGCTTAGGTAGCTAGGTACATTGTTCTATTAGCTCTGGAAAACAATGCTAATTGCATCAGAAGTATTAGCATGTGTTGTATTTTGAAGCTACCCTGGCCTTATGACTCCCAACTGTCCAAGGCACAGCGTCTCAGTGCTGGAGGCGTCCCTACAGACACCCAGGCTCAAAACCAGAATGTGTTTCTATCAAAGTAAGTGCCTTATTACATTATAATAGTTTCTATATATCGTTTTATACCGTTTCTACTGTTGCTCACTGTGTATGGAGCATAATATATGTGTATATTCCTTATATCCGCGGACACGCGAGGTAACGTTACTCATTTCATAACCTTTATGGTGTTATATTCAATCATGCTTATGTAGCTAGCTACATTCTTCTATTAGCTCTGTAAAACAATGCTAATTGCGTCAGAGGTATTGACTTATTGTAATTTGAAGCTATCCTGGAAAAATATCTTGTACCACTTGGTCATTTTCTGAGTGCCTTCCACAAAGCTGTTTATCATGTCCACCTTATCCACTGCCCCCATTTTGAGGTTATAGTCAAGCACACAGTCTGGTTTGTCTCTCTCCCCTGAGGTGGTCCACCTTCCCTGTGGCCGACATGGTTGCTGTATGGACAGTGGAGAGGACATGGATGTCTTGTTTGTCATGCCACTTTACTGACAACTGTTGACATTTCTTATTTTGTATAACGGGTCATTTAGGATGGCAGTAGCATTGCTGATGAAATGCAGTCATCGCAGCAGAACTAGGAAGCGGACTTGGGAAAAGAGGGTGGCAAAGAAGGGAGTTGCAAACACAGGATCTGTGCTCCATTATTCTCTTGGGATAGTAAAGAAGAACTCCCTATGAGGACTGTCACCAGGAAGGTATACATTTCACTAATTGTGGTTGCCCCCCACTCCTGGCTCTCCAAGGCATAGTGATTGGTCTCTACTATGTCTCCCACCAGATCCTCTGTCAGAAACAACTTGAAGCACCCTGCCTCAGATGGAAATGGCAAGGGGTGTTGCACTTCAGACTGGGACTCATCAAAGCAAACAGCAGGGCCGGGAGGGGTGAAATGGCTGGCAGCCTTCCAGCTACAATAGAACTCCTGTACTTCATCCATTTTCGGTCTGCCTCCATCACCACCAGCATCTTCAAAGGGAACTGCGACTTTCTCAGTGGACAAGGGGTCCTCAGATTCAGGGTTCTCAATGGCTGGGGGGCAGCTCCTCACTGTCAGAATCTGATTCCAAACTTTCATACAGACGCATTGTCAGAATTTAAAAAAATATCCAGAATTTCCGTGTTTGTGAGTTGTCTCCTTTTTGAAAGACATTGCTAATACTACAGCTTAGCTCACTAGCTGCATACATAAACAACACTGAATGGCTCAGAGTGGGAGTGAGAGGTTACATGATTGACTGCCGGCACATGCCATTTGAATCAATAAATCACTATCAGAAAATGTTTTGTGTGGTAATTATTAGCTAATTCCAGCTATGTGTGTGGAGACATGTTTGTTGACATACAATGCATTCTGGGTTTCACGTAATCGTCTGTAGGACCAAAGATGCTATAACAAATTGAGGTGAGTAAGGGTTCACTCCTTTTTTGAGAACTTCAGGAAGTGAATGGTGGGATGTGAACGATGGTAAACAGACCAAACTCTTGTCTTCTCTTAGCTTTGGTTTCTGTGAGGAAAAAAAGCATGGCTGCACGCGATTTCTAGAAATTGTTTTACTCAATTATTTCGATCAATGGTGAGCTCAACCGTGATGTGATTAATTGCTATTAGCTAATTCATATTGTAGTTTGTCAGAGGAGAGTTACACAAATATGACCGCTTGTGTTGTGTCAATCTTTCCTCAGTTAGCGCTCGGACAAATGTAGCCTACATTTTTCCGGGTTTGGATGATTGTTATGCTATAGATACTTCTGTGAATATCTGAACATTGCATTCAAAAATAAACTGCTCACATTCTGGACATAACTTTGAAAGAACTGTGTTTGTGTAAATAGTTTCTGGAAAAAGGTGTGGCGCGGTCAAATGCTGATTGTTGCATCATTCAAAACTGGCAGTTTTAAATAAGTTCTAATCACACGGATGTAATCATACCGCTTCAGAGACCACTGTAGAATGATCACACAGGTGTGATGGTACTTGTGAAAGGGTTGAAGGTGGGTGAGGTGGCAATGACGGGACTGGCTTCCTCTCTCACATAAAAACATACCTGCAGATGAGTGACAGATGGATAGAGAGAGAGCATGATTAAGCCTTGGTTTTTTATTCTAATATTTTCAGTCATAATCAGTAGGTGAAATGCAAAACTGACCTTGGATCATTAACTCTGGTACTACTACATCTGTCTGTATTTCAATGTAAAGCATCTCTTTAATAATACTTCCTGTTCTCACCTATGATCATGCTGTGCCCTCTGTGTCAGGCAGTTCAGATGCGGGAGTGGTTCACCAAAACAGCTGATATAACCTAGAGGATTTAGGGAGAAGGGGGAGAGGGATGAAGTGAAGAAGAGAGACTGTTATTGTGTGTGTGCGGTCTCACCTGCTGTCCACACTGTGGCTACAGAGTACTTTATGCTGAAAAACAGACACATGAGGACAAAAAGAAGATCATGTCAATAGAAGATACTGTGTGTGACGCAGACACCTATCGGAGTGTACCTGAAACATTTAAATATAGAGGGCTATGTGTCTCACCACTTGGTGATTGCAAGGCTAACCCCCATGACTTGGCAGCAACAGATAGTCCAGTGAAAATGGCTGTGTTTATGTGGTGTAAATTGGAAAATTAGCAGCTGACATCTTAAGTAAAAAAAAAAAAAAAAAATGAATGCATGTGAGACAGGTTCCATGTACAACAAGGCAGACGTTGTAAGGCCAGAACGCTCAAATCAACCCTACTCCTCGGCCAGAACGTCCAGTGTGCACTCCGAGAGCGCAACGGTCTGAATTTACAAACTGACAATGCTCTGAATTTATGGACGTGAGAGGTGCCAGGACAGCGTCCATGCACTTTGTGAAAGTGTGGGGTGCCAAGGAGATGCCAAAGGGAAGAACCATGAATTCATAAACTGTCCCTTCGAAAGTAAATCGGAGGTACTGCCAATGAGCTGGGTGAACAGGAACATGGAAGTATGCATCCCTCATGGTCCATGCAACACAGGGGCTGAGGACAGCATGTGGAACCTCAGTACATTCAAGTACCCATTGAGGTTGCAGAGGTCCAGAATCGGTCTAAACCCTCCGTCTCTTTTTGGAACCACAAAATAAGTGGAGTAGAACCCACCTAGCCATTCTGTCATCCGTATGGTGGTGACGGATGACAGGTTGTTGCTCCACTGCATGCTGTGCCCCTCCCCACTGTCATCCCTCAGCACGAGGCGATGGGGCAGGAGAGGAACCCTCCGTCGTTCGGGTACATGTGTGTGGCGATGGTCCATCAAACCTTGGACCCAGGGCCTGAGGAGGCGGCATGAACCATCTCAGGGTCTCCTGGTCCCTACGAGCATTTTCAGTCTGCTCCAGAATGTCCTCAATCTCTGGGTCAAACATCAGCCCTGGTTTGATGAGGAGAGTGGCAAATGTGCTCTGGAGAGCAGCTGACAGACGGGATTGGGCCAGCCAGAGATGGAGCTGAGAGGTAACCACCTGCGCCATGGCCCGTCCCTTGGCGTGGGCCACATCCCTCTGGAGCAGGGAACGCAGGCGAGACACCTCCATCACTTCCTAGAGGAGCTTTTCTGTGCCCTCTTGTAGCCAGGGAAACAAGAGTCTGCAGGTAGGCCTGCAGCAGCACAGAGGGACCAATACGTGGCTTTCAAGTCCACATAAAAGACTCTGGGGGGTCCTGGAGCTAACATGGTGTTCATGGTCGGGTTCTCCTGGAGGCCGAGTGACTCTGTGCCCGCAACATAACTCCATGGTCCAGTCTCTGCTGTGAGTCGGAAGCACCCCCTGGCAGAAGCCCAGCTCTCCTGCAAGGCCTTGCGGATCTCAGCAGACATGGGACAGATGGAGAGTCATCACTGTCCACCAGTTTGATGTCCAATGCAATGGCTACCCAAGTGAGTAGGCTCCTCATAGCTTCTCAAGCCGCTGGGAGCGATGTAACCCCACTGCCGGCTTCTGATGGCCTGTCAGCCTGGTAGCCCCGCTCACAGTGGTGAACAGTGTCATCATCGTCCCCCAGAAACAGCCTATCACTGGTCAAAAAGGAACAGCTGTCGTCGCCATCAAAGCTATCAACCGCAGGGCCCATCACACCTGTCACAAATGGAAGCCAAGCCAACAAGGCCACGGAGCAGGGGTCTGACGCCCTGGGAGACCTATGTTGTGACCCGCCTGGAGGAATAGGAACCCGGTGAGGGATAACTGACCCACTACCTCTGCAAACACAGGAGAAGACCCGTGTGGGAAAAACAGCCAGAAAAAAACAGCAACAAAGTAATGGATTCGATTTTTTTTTTTTTTTTTAATTTTTTTTATGCCAACTGCAGTATTACCTAGTTGGTTTAATATCCAACAAGTAAAAACAGCACAATATGATGGAGTAACTCCATTAAGGAACTCCAAAAGTTAATGTCTCAACGTACTGGAAAGCCCACCACGAGACTCTTACACTCTGCAGGGGAAAGAACAATGAAAAACAACTGCAGGGTAATTAGCAGAGCAATTCACAAAACACACAACTTGCCGACTGGCTTGTTCTAAGGTAAATTACAGTTTGTGGCAGCAAGGGCCACCATACTAATGGATGCACACGGGGTCGTAGTGCAACGCTAACAAAACACAAGATCAACCTCGCGCAGCACTCAAGAGGAAGAGCTGCAAACAGCCAATGACTATACTTCCACGCAAGATATTACACTTACCAGTGACATACCAACCAAACTACAGAAAGTTTGGACCTCAAACCATACGGACATCTCCCGAGAAAAATGAAAGAGAACGTGTGTCGCAGCCATGGGGTCTATATATAGGGGAGGACCCCAGCCGTGACACAGGTGCACACGGGAGTAAATCTGTAACTCCTCACCTCGGATGTATCCCTCCACCACGGAGTGATAACAATATATTGGAGTGATCCAGTATAGTGAACAACCCAACTATGTGACCCAATGCCTGCAACCCAGCCTTTGGGACGACCAAACAACCCAGCAGTAGGGTCAACCAAACAACCCAGCAGTTGGGTCAACAAAACAACCCAGCAGTTGGGTCAACCAAACAACCCAGCAGTTGGGTCAACCAAACAACCCTGCAGTTGGGTCAACCAAACAACCCAGCAGTTGGGTCAACCAAACAACCCAGCATTTTTTAGAGTGTGGTGCCACTTCGGAAGCTTCCTACAACTCATAGAAAATCTCCTCTCCAGTGTCTACATCCATCTCTCAGCACCGCAGAGACAGTACTGAGCAGAGAGAGTACTAAGCTAATATTACCACTATACACTGTAGAAGCAGCAGTCCATCTCAGCACCGTCCGCTCCCACACTTTACCACCGTACAATGCTGACTATCCACAATGGGATGAACTAAGCCACAAATCCTCGCAGTACCTCGTAGGGTGCAAGACATATACCAGGAGAAGTTATGGGTTATGTGAAACCACAAATTTACAGAACCCCAAATGTTGGTGTCGCGGGAGATATGGTACTGTATGCCAGGCCAAACTCTGTGGAACTTCAGTGTCATTAGGTGTGTATATTTTCCCAGACCCATACTAAAACCAACCAATGGAAAAATAATACTTCCATGTTGTTTGTTTATTCAATAAGAGCACCCAGAAATAATCACTCACTATATCAATTGATTTTACACAGCTGTATTACAGTTCTCTAACTTTTAAATCACTATCTAGATACTTGAAGAAGAAGAATTTTGTCAAGCCAAATAACTTTGGAACTACAGTTAATATAGTTAGACTTCTTCTACTGTATAAAGACAGCAGCAGCTCTATCCATGTGTAGAAGACAGTGTCTGTGGACAGGGTTAGCACCCCCCCTTCAGGCCCACAGCCAAACAGTTTTTCCCACTCCAGCTCCACTGCCAACAGGGAGTCCGGTGTTAGCATCAGCCATTCGCACACACAAACACCCTCTATCTACGTGTCTCTCTCTCTCGCCCCTGGGTGCCATCTTCCTGCCTTACTGCTGTACCCTGTCATCTGTGGAGAGAGGCAAGAGAGGGCCCAATGCCATCATCATTATTTTTCTGGCCTGATTAACTAACACAGCCACTGCTTTTATACCAGACAACATTACAGCTACATCAGAGCTCCATCAAACACACGTAGTGTTATTAATAGAAAGGGGACAGATGTGTGTCTGTGCAGTCATACCAAATTAAATCAAGTGCTCTTTTCTAAGAAAGGAATCAAGTCAATGTGCAGCAGTGGGGATGTTGAGGCGAGTCAAATGTATCACACACTTTCAAATTCTTGGTTAAAAAGCAACCCAGCGCTGGGTAAATAGTGGACAGAACACATGTTGGGTTATTGAGCTATGACAAGATGGGCACCATTTCTGTTAAATGTATTTGAAATACGTATTTGAATTACTTCCCGAGACTTTTGTATTACACTGGGCTGAACTACACTCCAATGTATTTGGTAACGAGATACTTTCAAAAGCTGTCATTTTTTATTTGTATACAATTTTGTGGCCCCCTTTCACCCTGTATTGGTATCAAAGGTCTGATGGGACTATGGTGTGATAACAGCATCTTCTAAATAAATTAAATGTACTGTTATGTAAAAATGAACAATTGCAAAGCATGCTGAGTATTACTATATTGAGCTCCGCCCAGAAACAAGGCCAATACCCAGTATGCTTCGCAGTAGTTGATTTTGATATATTACCTTTACATTTCTGTCATTTAGCATATGCTCTTATCAAGATTGACAATGTATTCAACTAAGGTAGATAAACAATAACATATCACAGTCACAGCAACTAAGAAGTTTCTGTGACTATTACTGAGAATGTTGTTGCTCTTCAGCCAGTTAATTTCATGCAGTAAAATCATCTCAAACAAATTTGGTGATACAGAAAGCAACACAAACAGCATTGAAATTGCATCAGTGATGTCAATTTTTTTATACATCGTCCATTTGGTTGTTTCTTGTGACACTGTTCACAGCAGCACTGACGGATGTGTTGACATGACAACTGCGTTCGGGAGTCAAAACCCTTCCTCACTTTTGTTTCATGCTGGCTGAAGATCTAGCTATGTGGAAACGTATACTGAGTATATTTGTAGATGAGTGGCGTAAATTTGAAATTGTATTTGCTGACATCCTAATTATATTATCTACACTGAACAAAAATATAAATGCAACATGTAAAGTGCTGGTCCCATGTTTCATGAGCTGAAAAAAAACCTGGAATTTTCCATGGGAAAAAAAAGCTTATTTCTCTCAAATTTTGTGCACAAATTTGTTAACATCCCTGTTATTGAGGATTTCTCCTTTGCCAAGAAAATCCATCCACCTGACAGGTGTGGCATATCAAGAAGCTGATTCAACAGCATGATCATTACACAGGTGCACATTGTGGTGGGGACAATAAAAGGCCACTCTAAAATGTGCAGTTTTGTCACACAACACAATGCCACAGATGCCTCAAGTTGAGGGAGCGTGCAATTGGCATGCTGACTGTAGGAATGTCCATCAGAGCTGGTGCCAGAGAATGTAATGTTAATTTATCTTCCATAAGCTGCCTCCAACGTTGTTTTAGAGAATTTGGCAGTACATCCAAACAGCTTCACAACCGCAGACCACTTGTATGTCGTCATATGGGCGAGCAGTTTGCTGATGTCGACAATGTGAACACAGTGCCCCATGGTGGCGGTGGGGTTATGGTATGGGTAGGCAGGCAGGCAGGCAGGCAGGCATAAACGAACATAATTGCATTTTATTGATGTCAATTTGAATGCACAGAGATACCATGATGAGATCTGGAGGCCCATTGTTGTGCCAGTCATTCGCCGCCATCATATCATGTTTCAACATAATGCACAGCCCCATGTCGCAAGGATCTGTACACAATTCATGGAAGCTGAAAATGTCCCAGTTCTTCCATGGCCTGCATACTCACCAGACATGTCACCCATTGAGCATGTTTGGGATGCTCTGGATGGATGTGTATGACAGCATGTTTCAGGTCCTGCCAATATCCAGCAACTTCGCACAGCCATTGAAGAGGAGAGGGACAACATTCCACAGGCCACAATCAACAGCCTGATCAACTCTATTTGAAGATGGGCCTCCTGAGTGGCGCAGTGGTCTAATGCAATGCACCTCCGACACCAATGTGTTGGAAGAAACACTAATTGTGGCCAAAAGCTTTGAGAATGACACAAATATTAATTTTCACAAAGTCTGCTGCCTCAGTGTCTTTAGATATTTTTGTCAGATGTTACTATGGAATACTGAAGTATAATTACAAGCATTTCATAAGTGACAAAGGCTTTTATTGACAATTACATTAAGTTGATGCAAAGAGTCAATATTTGTAGTGCTGACCCTTCTTTTTCAAGACCTCTGCAATCCACTCTGGCATGCTGTCAATTAACTTCTGGGCCACATCCTGACTGATGACAGCCCATTCTTGCATAATCAATGCTTGGAGTTTGTGGGTTTTTGTTTGTCCACCTGCCTCTTGAGGATAGACCACAAGTTCTCAATGGGATTAAGGTCTGGGGAGTTTCCTGGCCATGGACCCAAAATATTGATGTTTTGTTCCCCGAGCCACTTAGTTATCACTTTTGCCTTATGGCAAGGTGCTCCATCATGCTGGAAAAGGCATTGTTTGTCACCAAACTGTTCCTGGATGGTTGGGAGAAGTTGCTCTCGGAGGATGTGTTGGTACCGTTCTTTATTCATGGCTGTGTTATTAGGCAGAATTGTGAGTGAGCCCACTCCCTTGGCTGAGAAGCAACCCCACACATGAATGGTCTCAGGATGCTTTACTGTTGGCATGACACAGGACTGATGGTAGCGTTCACCTTGTCTTCTCCGGACAAGCTTTTTTCCAGATGAAATTACTTTACCCCAGTTCTCAGCAGTTCAATCCCTGTAACTTTTGCAGAATATCAGTCTATCCCTGATGTGTTTCCTGGATAGAAGTGGCTTCTTGTTGCCCTTCTTGACACCTGGCCATCCTCCAAAAGTCTTTACCTCACTGTGCATGCAGATGCACTCACACCTGCCTGCTGCCATTCCTGAGCAAGCTCTGTACTGGTGGTGCCCCGATCCCGCAGCTGAATCAACTTTAGACGGTCCTGGCGTTTTTCTGGACGTTCTTGGGAGCCCTGAAGCCTTCTTCACAACAATTGAACTGCTCTCCTTAAAGTTCTTGATGATCCGATAAATGGTTGATTTATGTGCAATCTTACTGGCAGCAATATCCTTGCCTGTGAAGCCCTTTTTGTGCAAAGCAATGATGACGGCATGTGTTTCCTTGCAGGTAACTATGGTTGACAGAGGAATCAGTATGGCTTGCAAAGCTAAGGAGTTGCTATAAAGGAATATTTCCTTTGACGTTTACAGATCTTCACAGATCTTGGATCAGCTTAATCTCTCAATCCTAACCATTAGGGTGGAAAACAAACAGTTCTACGATCAACCTCATCATTCTACTGAGTTGGTGGATTAATGAAATTGAGACTGACTTGGGTTGACCGGTCTATGAGCACCATACTGTAGCTCTCGGCCATGGCTCTGCTTTTTTGTTCTCTCTCTGCTCTCTCCCCTCCCAGCTGGATCATAATGTGAAGCCATTACCAGACTGATTACATTCAGACACAAAGTGTTACTGTAGTTCATCAGAGGACAAAGGTCAGGTCTGATACAATTACCTGGTACACACACACACACACGCACATGTTTTATTCAATTAGATTCAGATATATTATAAAATTGTGTGGGCCATTAACTGAGTGTGGGACGTCCAGTGTGGTATGGCTGTGTTCTAAGCCCTCAAGAGATTTCCTTAGTTCATTGAATTATAGGTCTGACTGGAGATGGGTAAGGATGAGGTATGGAGGGATGGAAGAGATGGGAGGAGAGTTGGAGAAGAAAGAGAAACCGTGACTACGAGCAGCTGGATCAAATCAAATTGTATTGGTAACATATAATCCTGAGGCATCAATCTGGTGTTTTCTGTAATGACCTTAGTGATCACTGTTTTACAGCCTGTATCAGTGAAACGACCTGTCCTTATTTGTCATCGGCTCTTGGTAAAAAAAAATTTAATTAGCAAGCCTTCCTTCATGACCTGGCCTCTGGAAATTGGACCATTCCATTCTTGTGGGCAGGCTAAGGATTATTGATGTCTTTGAGGGGTCTTTGGTCTTGTTTGCTAACTACCTCTCTCAAAGAGTGCAGCGTATGAAGTCAGATTATCTGCTGTCTCAGCCACTGCCTGTCACCAAGGGTGTACCCCAAGGCTCGATCCTAGGCCCCACGCTTTTCTCAATTTACATAAAAAAACATAGCTCAGGCAGTAGGAAGCGCTATAATCCATTTATATGCAGATAATACAGTCTTATACTGAGCTGGACCCTCACTGGAATTTGTGGTAAAAAAAAGCTCTAAAAAGCTTTCTTATCATCCATCAAGGTTTCTCTGCCCTGAACCTTGTTCTGAACACCTTCAAAACAAAGGTCACGTGGTTTGGTACGAAAAATGCCTCTCTCCCCACTACCTCTGATGGTTTAGAGCTTGAAGTAGTCACATCATACAAGTACTTGGGGGTATGGCTGGACGGTACACTGTCCTTCTCTCAGCACATACAGTTGAAGTCGGACGTTTACATACAGCTTAGCCAAATACATTTCAACTCAGTTTTTCACAATTCCTGACATTTCATCCAAGTAAAAATTCCATGTATTAGGTCAGTTAGGATCACCACTTTATTTTAAGAATTTGAAATGTCAGAATAATAGTAGAGATAATTATTTATTTAAGCTTTTAGTTCTTTCATCACATTCCCAGTGGGTCAGAAGTTTACATGCTACCAAATACTAATCGAGTATATTGCCTTTAAATTGTTTAACTTGGGTCAAATGTTTTGGGTAGCCTCCCACAAGCTTCCCACAATAGGTTGGGTGAATTTTGGTCCATTACTCCTGACAGAGCTGGTGTAACTGCATCAGGTTTGTAGGCCTCCTTGCTCACACATGCTTTTTAAGTTATGCCTACGAATTTTCTATAGGTTTGAGGTCAGGGCTTTGTGATGGCCACTCCAATACCTTGACTTTGTTGTCCTTAAGCCATTTTGCCACAACTTTGGAAGTATGCTTGGTGTCATTGTCCATTTGCGACCAAGCTTTAACTTCCTGACTGATGTCTTGTGATGTTGCTTCAATATATCCACATAAATTTCCTTCAATATATCCACATTCCTTTTCCTTCTATTTTGTAAGGTGCACCAGTCCCTCCTGCAGCAAAGCACCCCTATAACATGATGCTGCCATCCCCGTGCTTCACGGTTGGGATGGTGTTCTTCGGCTTGCAAGCATTCCCCTTTTTCCTCCAAATATAAAGATGGCCATTATGGCCAAACAGTTCTATTTTTGTTTTATCAGACCAGAGGACATTTCTCCAAAAAGTACGATCTTTGTCCCTATGTGCAGTTGCAAACCGTAGTCTGGCTTTTTTATGGCGGTTTTGAAGCAGTGGCTTCTTCCTTGCTGAGCGGCCTTTCAGGTTATGTCGATATAGGACTCATTTTACTGTGGATATAGATACTTTGTACCTGTTCCCTCCAGCATCTTCACAAGGTCCTTTGCTGTTGTTCTGGGATTGATTTGCACTTTTCGCACCAAAGTACGTTCATCTCTAAGAGAGAACGCGTCTCCGTCCCGAGCGGTATGACGGCTGCGTGTTCACATGGTGTTTATACTTGCATACTATTGTTTGTACAGATGCACGTGGTACCTTCAGGTGTTTGGAAATTGCTCCAAAGGATGAACCAGACTTGTGGAGGTCTACAACTGTTTTTGTGGTCTTGGCTGATTTCTTTTGATTTTCCCATGATGTCAAGCAAAGAGGCACTGAGTTTAAAGGTAGGCTTTAAAATACATCACAGATACACCTCCAATTTACTCAAATCATGTCAATTAGCCTATGAGAAGCTTCTAAAGCCATGACATAATTTTCTGGAGTTTTCCAAGCTGTTTAAAGGCACAGTCAACTTAGTGCATGTAAACTTGTGACCCGTTGGAATTGTGATACAGTGAATTATAAGTGAAATAACTTGTCTGTAAACAATTCTTGGAAAAATGACTTGTGTCATGCACAAAGTAGATGTCCTAACCGACTTGCCAAACCTATAGTTTGTCAACAAGAAATTTGTGGAGTGGTTGAAAAACGAGTTTTAATAACTCCAACCTAAGTGTATATAAACGTCTGACTTCAAGCGTATCAAAGCTTCAGGCTAAATTTAAATCTAGACTTGGTTTTCTCTATCGTAATCACTCCTCTTTCACCCCAGCTGCCAAACTAACACTGATTCAGATGACCATCCTACCCATGCTAGATTACGGAGACGTAATTTATAAATCGGCAGGTAAGGGAGCTTTTGAGCGGCTAGATGTTCTTAATCAAATAACATTTTATTTGTCACATACAAGGTTAGCAGATGTTAATGTGAGTGTAGCAAAATGCTTGTGCTTCTAGTTCTGACAGTGTAGTAATATCTAACAAGTAATCTAACACATTTACAACAACTACCTTATACACACAAGTGTAAAGGAATTAATAAGAATATGTACATATAAATATATGGATGAGCGATGGCCATGCGGCATAGGCAAGATGCAATAGATGGTATGAAATACAGTATGTACACATGAGATTATTAAAGTGACATTATTTAGAGTGACTAGTGATACCTTTATCAAATCCATTTATTAAAGTAGCCAGTGATTTGGGTCTGTATGTTTCCAGCAGCCTCTCTATGTTATTAATGGCTGTTGAGCAGTCTGATGGCCTTGAGATAGAAGCTATTTCTCAGTCTCACAGTCCCAGCTTTGATGCACCTGTACTGACCTCGCTTTCTGGATGATAGCAGGGTGAACAGGCAGTGGCTCGGGTGGTTGTTGTCAGTGATGATCATTTTGACCTCAGGTGCTGTAGGTGTCCTGTAGAGCAGGTAGTTTGCCCCCGGTGATGCAGACCTCACTACTCTCTGGAGAGGAGGGCGGATCAGTTTCCTTACCAGGTGGTGAAGTTTGTGGGGAATTTAGGTGACAAGCCAAATTTCTTCAGCCTCCTGAGGTTGAAGAGGTGCTGTTGTGCCTTCTTCACCACGCTGTTTATGTGGGTGGACCATTTCAGTTTGTCCATGATGTGTACACCGAGGAACTTTCCACCTTCTCCACTACTGTCCCGTCGATACGGATAGGAGAGTGCTCCCTCTGCTGTTTCCTGAAGTCCACGATCATCTCTTTTGTTTTGTTGACATTGAGTGAGATGTTGTTTTCCTGACACCACACTCCGAGGGCCCTCACCCCCTCACTGTAGGCTGCCTCGTCGTTCTTGGTAATCAAGCCCAATACTGTAGTGACGTCTGCAAACTTGATGATTGAGTTGGAGGCGTGCATGGCCACGCAGTTATGGGTGAACAGGGAGTACAGGACGGGTTTGAGCACGCACACGTGTGGGGTGTTGAGGATCAGCGGAATTGAGATTTTGTTTCCTACCTTCAACACCTGGGGGCGGCCCGTCAGAAGGTCCAGGACCCAGTTGCACAGGGTGGGGTCGAGAGCCAGGACCTCAAGCTAAATGATGAATTTGGAGGGTACTATGATGAATGCTGAGCTGTAGTCAATGAAAGGCATTCTTACGTAGGTATTACTCTTGTCCAGTGGGATAGGGCAGTGTGCAGGGTGATGGCGTTTGCATTGTCTGTGGACCTGTTGGGGCGGGTCTAGGGTGGCAGGCAGGGTGGAGGTGATATGATTCTTCACTAGTTTTTCAAAGCACTTCATGATGACCGAAGTGAGTGCTACGGTGTGATAGTCATTTAGTTCAGTTACCTAACATTCTTGGGTACAGGAACAATGGTGGCCATCTTGAAGCATTTGGGGACAGCAGACTGGGATAGGGAGAGATTGAATATGTCCGTAAACGCCAGTTGGTCTGCACATGGTCTGTGGACGAAACTAGGGATGCCGTCTCGGCCGGCAGCCTTGTGAGGGTTAACATGTTTAAATGTCTTACTAATGTCGGCCATGGAGAAGGAGAGCCCACAGTCCTTGGTAACGGGCCGCGTCGGTGGCACTTATCCCCAATGCGGGCAAAGAACGTGTTAAGCTTGTCCGGAAGCAAGACATCGGTGTCCGCGATGTGGCTGGTTTTCCTTTTGTGGTCCGTGATTGTCTGTAGACCACACACGTCTCGTGTCTGAGATGTTGAATTGCGACTCCAATAGGATGTGACAGCAAACACCAACTTCAAGCAGCTTCTTCCTCTGTACAAGAAGATATTGAGCATATGTGGATCCATGCAGAAATCAATCCCACGACTGTGGTGTTGGAAGAAGTAAAGTACCCTGCTCTAACCTACACACAGAGGCAGGATGAGGAGTTAGGTGAGAACCTGAGGTTTGAGGCACGGGAAGGAATGAGGAGGATGGAAGGATGTGGGTATGGAAGGACGGGGTCGTCTTCAGGCATGTTCTATGGGAATCATGACATTTTTATCATAGAGCCCTCAAGCACTTCTGGGAGGATCTACAGTGCCGTGCAAAACTATTCACCCCCTTGGCGTTTTTCCTATTTAGTTGCATTACAACCTGTAATTTATTTTGATTTTGATTTCATGTAATGGACATACACAAAATAGTCCAAATTGGTGAAGTGAAAGAAATTACTTGTTTCAAAAAATGCAACAAATTCTAAAAGGAAAAGTGATGCGTGCATATGTATTCACCCCATTTGATATGAAGCCCCTAAATAAGATCTGGTGCAACCAATTACCTTCAGAAGTCACATATTTAGTTATATAAAGTCCACCTGTGTGCAATCTAAGTGTCACATGATCTGTCACATGACCTCAGTATATATACACACTGTTCTGAAAGGCCCCAGAGTCTGCAACACCACTAAGCAAGGGGCACCACCAAACAAGCAGCACTATGAAGACCAAGGAGCACTCCAAACAGGTCAGGTTTCAAAGTTGTGGAGAAGTACAGATCAGGGTTGGGTTATAAAATAATATCCTAAACTTTGATCATCCCACGGAGCACCATTCAATCCATTATTAAAAAAATGGAAAGAACATGGCACCACAACAAATCTGCCAAGAGAGGGCCACCCACCAAAACTCGCAAACCAGGCAAGGAGGGCATTAATCAGAGAGGCAACAAAGAGACCAAAGATAACCCTGAAGGAGCTGCAAAGCTCCACAACGGAGATTGGAGTATCTATCCATAGGACCACATTTAGCCGTACACTCCACAGAGCTGGGCTTTACGGAAGAGTAGCCAGAAAAAAATAAGCAAACATATTTGGTGTTCGCCAAAAGGCATGTGGGAGACTCCCCGAACATATGGAAGAAGGTTCTCTGGTCAGATGAGACTAGAATTGAGCTTTTTGGCCATCAAGGAAAACACTATGTCTGGCACAAACCCAACATCTCTCATCACCCGAGAATACCAACCCTGTGGGGATGTTTTTCATCGGCAGGGACTGGGAAAATGGGCAGAATTGAAGGAATGATGGATGGCGCTAAATACAGTGAAATTCTTTAGGGAAACCTGTTTCAGTCTTCCAGAGATTTGTGACTGGGACGGAGGTTCACCTTTCAACAGGACAATGACCCTAAGCATACTGCGAAAGCAACAATTGAGTGGTCTAAGGGGAAACATTTAAATGTCTTGGAATGGCTTAGTCAAAGCCCAGACCTCAATCCAATTGAGAATCTGTGGCACGACAAAACGATTGCTGTACACCAGCAGAACCCATCTAACTTGAAGGAGCTAGAGCAGTTTTGCCTTGAAGAATGGGCAAAAATCCCAGTAGCTAGATGTGCTAAAGTTATAGAGACATACCCCAAGAGATTTGCAAATGTAATTGCTGCAAAAGGTGGCTCAACAAAGTATTGACTTTGGGCAGGGTGAATAGTTATGCACGCTCAAGTTTTCAGTTTTTTTGTCTTATTTCTTGTTTGTTTCACAATAAAACATATTTTGCACTTCAAAGTGGTAGGCATGTTGTGTAAATCAAATGATACAAACGCCCCAAAAATCTATTTTAATTCCACAGTGTAAGGCAACAAAATAAGAAAAATGCCAAGGGGGATGAATACTTTCGCTAGCCACTGTATCTGTCTGTCTACCTGCCTGCTTATGTAGCTATAGGGCCTAGACTGGCACCAGCAGGGAGACAGAGAAAGAGATGGATGAAGAAGAAGGCACAGAGAGCGAGAGAGGGATAGAGAGATAAGAGGCAGAGAAGCAGAAAGATAGAGATCATCACAAACTGTAGAATACTAGAGCGACAGAGCGACAGAGTGACAGTGAGATGAGCAGTCAGTCAGGCCTGTCAAACAATTAACATCATGGGGAGAGAGAGAGGAGGAGAGAATGGCCCTAGGAAATGTACAAGCACAGTGGGCATATGTAGTGTACATCATGTTCACACAACCCCCCTTTCATATGTGCGCACACACACACACACACACACACATAGCAGACTGTCCTGCCATGGATGGCCAAGCTCACAGATGAACTGGAAAAGCTGTCACATACACGTCACACACATACCAAAGGCTGGCTCCCACTGATACACAGGAGATACACACAACCCATGGGAGAAGACACACAGAACGGAGATGGGTGTCGACACTCAACATAATGTCCACTGATTTCCCTAGTTACGCCAAAGTGACGCCAAAAGCGAAATTATAAACTGGGTGGTTTGAGCCCTGAATGCTGATTGGCTGAAAGCCGTGGTAAATCAGACCGTAGTCCATGGGTATGACCCTTCTAACTACATTGGTTACCAGTTTATAATAGCAATAAGGCACCTCGGGAGTTTGGGGTATATGGCCAATATACCACGGCTAAGGGCTGTATCCAGGCACTCCGCGTTGCGTCGTCCCTAACAACAGCCCTTAGACGTGGTATATCAGCCATTTCCCACACCCCCTCAGACCTTATTGCTTAATTATATCATAATGCATTTCCTGTCGTTTCATTAGGAATTCAAATTTGAAAAGTCGCAGTAGAATGGAAAAACCACTCATGTAATCTCCAGTCTACTCCCTGCATATGTTGTCAAATCTATCAATGTATGGCTTTTCCCTGGTCTTTACAAGCTCTCAACAGCATGGAGGATTTAGGGAAGGGGCAGGTGGAGGAACGGGAGGAACGAGAGAAATAGAAATCAAACTACTCAGAAGCTTTGTCCCAAATGGCACCCCTGTTCCCTTTAATAGTGCACGACTTTTGACCAGAGTGTATGGACCCGGGTCAAAAATAGTGCACTCTAGAGGAAAAAGGGCATCAATTGGGATGCAATCAGTCAGGCTGTGAGTCTGTCTGACAGGTATGGGATTAATAGGCTAGCCTTCTTTCTGATCCATAAACAGGATGAACTCCAAGCATCAGGTCCATGAAGAAAAACATGTTCAGAATCAACTGCTACTCACTGCTCAACATCCAGGAAGAAACACTGTCCCATCAGCTAGTCTATTGGAATCTAAGTCTACGTCCCAAATGGCCCCCTATTACCTATATAGAACACAACGTTTGATCAGGGTCCATCTGGGACCTAAGGTTCTACTATAATTGCTTATCTGTCACTACTAGGAACCAGATCTCCAGCAAATCTAATTAGTATTCTCCTCCAGACCCTCTCAACATTTTATTATGTTGTTTTTTTAATTGCTGATTTCACAATATCTGCCTGAGTAATAGCATTTCTAGACAAGTCCTAGTGAAGCTGGGTAATTTACATTGTTAATGGTCTTCCGGGATCGGGGAGGTGAGAAGGGTCATTGTGGGAGAGTTGACACGGAGCGTGTGTGTATGTGTGTGCGTATGTATGTGTGTGTGCATTCATGCATAAATGCTTCTGTGCAGGCACACGTGTACAGTTGAAGTCAGAAATGTATAGACACTTAGGTTGGAGTCATTAAAACTCGTTTTTCAACCACTCCAAATTTCTTGTTGACAAACTACAGTTTTGGCAAGTCAGTTAGGACATCTACTTTGTGCAATGACACAAGTCATTTTTCCAAATTATTTCACTGTATCACAATTCCAGTGGGTCAGAAGTTTAAATACACAAGTTACAAATTACTACTCCACAGGCTAGCATCACCACTGAGACTTTCCACCGGGCCCTTAATGTGACGTTCATTTAACTGGAACTCTACATCCACTGTGTATTGGTGATAAGCTTCATGAAAAATCATTTTAGTCGCTCTGGAATGGAGGTTCTGCTGACCAAGATGACCGAAGGTAGTGAATAGGGTGGAAAAGGGGACTTCAAGCTAGGCTGGAAAGAAATGCTACACTCTCTCTTCTTCCTAGTATCCAGATGGCTAATGTCCAATCGCTGGGACAAAAACTGAACTCAGAGCAAGGCTTCAGTCACAGAGGGACAACATGGCTGAAGGACTGGACACTTGACTCGGCTATTCAACCAGATCGCTTTTCACATTTTCTGTATGGATCAAAAGGCGTCTTCTGGTAAGAGTAGGGGGAGGTGTATGCTTCCTTGTCAACGATTGCTGGTGTACCAAAGTTAAAAACATCTCGATCTCCTGTTCACCCAACCTGGAGTTTCTGAAGCTAAAATGCCAACCCCACTATATGCTGAGGGATTTTCCCAGTCTTATTATCACAGCTGTGTACATGCCGCCACAAGCAAAGATCAAGGCCGCAATCAGCAAACCGTACAAGAACATTCACCAACAAAGATCCTCTCACCCCGAAGCAGTCTTTGTTATCATAGGAGATATTAACCGAGCAAGTTTAAAATAAATTATTCCAAAATATCACCAGCAACTGTTTGTTTTGTATCCAATGCATTTAGCTTACTTTAACGTGATGGGGATACATGATCCCCTTTGGGATCACCCCCCATCCCCCCTGAGCTGTAATGTGGCGCAGGGAACGCAAGAAATAATCCTAAAAATATTTAACCTCCACAGAATCGCTTGAAAAATGGCTCAAATGAAAGATAAAGAAGTTATTTATCTACCCAGCAAGTCAGATTTCTAAAATGTTTTACGGCGAAAACATAGCACATATTTATGTCCAACCACCACTGCATACATACCTCATTAGCATAGCCAAGTAGGAAAAAATATGCAATCAACAAACGCAGGATTAAAAGAAAAATAATTTCACTAACCTTTTGAAATCTTCATCAGATGACAGTAATATAACATGTTACACAGTACATTCATTTTTTTTTCAATAATATGCGATATATATCCATAAATCTCTGTTTACAATTATGCATCGTTCAAAAAATGCTACTGCAATGTCAGGAGAAATAAAATAGCTCCGGCAGATAACGTCAGCTAACAAGGAATACACATCATAAACTTCGACTAAATATGCATGTTTTACATATGTATGGCAAGATAAACTTCTTCTAAATGCAATCGCTATGTTACAATTATTTTTAACGTTACATTTGGCGTTCACTAGGCTATAATAGGGAGTCGGCGCTCCCATCTAGCATACTGACTCCTCTATCTTGGAGTCGACAGAAACCCAAAATGAAGACATAAATATTCCCTTACCGTGGCTGTTCTTCCTTCAGAAGACCTGGAAGGGTTAATACTCACCAAGTTAGCGTTCAGTTTTCAAGTCTGTGTCTTTCCGTTCTCAAACTAGACACTTTTCGGTCGAAATGTATGCAAATTTCAAGTGGATGCGCACCAAAACGTCGAAAGTATACATTATATTTCGAGTAAACTTGTCAAACTATGTTTATAATTAAGCCTTAACATGTTATAAAGGTCTACAGCAATCGTGAGGGCGAACAGAGAAACACACGTTGTTCAATCCATCCTGAGGGAAAGAGAGAGAAATTTCCCAGCTGGCATTGGTGAAACTTTTCTTTTGCGTCACCGGGACGTTTGGGCACGCTGAACGTCTCGTGAGCGCGCGATTCTCACAGTTACACGCCTCATCGAAAGCAGGCTTCACGCTGAAGACGTAGAAACTGTTTCCATGGTTATAACTGCTTGGGAAGTGTGTATACGATGACGTTGAAGTGGTGGCAACTTTTTTCATTACAAGAGAGACTTTGGGAGAATGCATGCCCTGAGACTTCTGCTTTACATAGAGACAAAATTTAAACGGTTTTATAAGCTTTAGAGTGTTTCCTATTCGATAATAATTTTTATATGCATATATTAGCAACTTTTGACAAAAATGTATCATGTTTTATATGGGTGCCGAATTCCTCCAGAAGGGGCAGTATTCAGGGCTAGCCCCAACAGGTTTTAAGGATCGATGCTGGTAGACGAGAAGCAGGTACAGGGAGAACAGCTAATGAAAAACAGACATGAAACAGAACAGGAACAGCGTCTGGACAGGGGAAAAAATAATGACGCCAATGCTGACACAGAGAACAAAAGGGGGAGCAGACAGTTATAGGCGGGGCAATCAACCAAGGGAAGGAGTCCAGGTGAGTCCAATGAGCACTGCTGCGCGTAATGATGGTGACAGGTGTGCGTAAAGAAGGGCAGAGGGAGAGCGGGAGCATGGTGTGACCCTTGCATTAGGATGAAGTAGTCTAGGCCTTCGAATCTAGTATTGCATCATATCGCCTAGCAATTAGTTATCATTGCATAACGTTCATATAAAACCATCTTTAACATCAGTGTCATTTAACAATATGCATGGGTGTTATAGTTGTATGAATGTATCACAATGTAAGCCTGCTCATTGGAAATACAATTTCATCAGTCCCAATTCAATGCGATATTAGTTTCACAGTTAAACACCACTGCTCTGGCTATGTAACATTCTTAAACATTAGCAGATTTCAAGTCGTCTGTGTTCTCCCATACTAGATGGTGTGCTCTCTCAGGTGTGCTTGGAAGATCACCCTTGAAAGAACGTGAGAGCGCAGAACGCACGTGTCTTTTGGAATACAGCCAGAGTTCACAGTGATATGCTGAGGTCTCTTTCTTGTCTTTCATTCTATTTCCCACCTTTTCATGATCACCCTCATTATGCTTGTAAACATTTTGATTAGCATTATTAAATGTCGATTGTCTAACTTTGTGTTTATCTTGTTATTCTGGGAAAGAACTCCAATTGACTCTCAAATCATTCATACTTTCAGATTAATAACATTGTAAATGATTTTATAATCCAGGCCTTTTTAGACCATTTTATCAAAGAAAGGACTGGTGCCCCGTTAATAATTTGTACACACTCCCGTACACACTCCACTGTGTACAGTATACAGTACACAATGAACTCAACACTTCCCTCTCTCTCTCTACCAGGCATATTCATGGTTTACTATGCTTGTCTCCATTCTCTAACCTTAGTCACTAGAGCTCAACTACAACCTCAAAGGTTAACGAACACTTTCACACCTTCTGTATTTTATTACCTCAATGCCTTCAACTTGACTCGCTTATTAGCATCTGTATCGAAAGCCTGTGTCATTACTTCAATGAAGAGTGTGTTAAATGGTTGTTTAGATACTTAAAATGAGTCTGAGACTAGCAGTGTTAAATAACTCTCCCGGCGTGCCTCTATTTCCATTAGAGACCTTTGACCTCTGAGCGGAACAGAGCAGAGACATGACTGGCAACATCCCTCCCACACCACATCAGCCTCACATCAGCCTCATAGCGTATGATCTATTACGTAAAAGAAGACTTGTTGACATTGTCCTTTGTGTTTTCTTTTCCTGTATCTATGGATACGGTATGCACGCAGTGCACGCAGTGAATTTTCTTCTTTTTTATTTTTTTGAATTTTGTATTCGCTCGAAATTTCTGCAACATGAAAGTGTGTTGAAACTACAAACTAAACTAGTTACACACACACAGATCAGAACAGAGGCATCAGAGGGTATACCGACACCTCAAACCTTACATCCTCTCCTCTTCATCAGCTCTTCATATCGTGCCACATCTGTTTGATTCTGCACCTGTGAATCAAGACCTGAACAGAATAGTGATCTGTCTCCCTGTTAGCAGCAACAAACCAATTCAAACTCTGTTAGAAAAAAAGGTGCTATCTAGAACCTAAAAGGCTTCTTCTGCTGTCCCCACAGGAGAACCCTTTGAAGAAAACCTTTTTGGTTCCAGGTAGAACCGTTTTGATTCCAGATATAACTCCTTTGGGTTCAATGTAGAACCCTTACCACAGAATGTTATACATGGAGCCCAAAAGGGTTTTAACTGGCACCAAAACGGGTTCTTCAAAGGATTCTCTTATGGGGACAGCCGAATAACCATTTTAGAACCCTTTGTTTCTAAGAGTGTATCTCTCTCCTTCCTTCCCTGACTTATTGCCTCGTTCTCTCCTTCCCTCCCCTCCCGTCCTCCTTCCCTCTCTCCCCAGATGTAGGTTAATGATGTCCCGGGGTGGGTAAGGCTGTGGATAACTGTGGTGAGTCTGTGTGACTCAGACATCACAGAGCAGGTCACATGCACTGAGGAACAACTTTTTTTTAACCTACCAGCCATGACCCTGAACAGCAGGCACAGGACTGGCCACTTCATAGCCCCAAAGCTTTCTACCTCCCTTAGTGACACACACAGCTGTCTGCCCAGTGGACCCATTTTACGAGAGTCCCAGAACTGTCTGTCTGCGACAGGACCAGAGCCCAGGACTGTATATACCTGTTAGGCTCAGACCTATCTGCCTGCCTCTGAAGACGTATAACTGTCTGCCTTGCTGAAAGGCCCAGAGCCTTACCCAAAACAGTTTTCCTTACAGAACCAGAACGTTATACCTCACTGGCCTATAGCTGAGCTACCGTCTGAGCAGAAGTGAGGAGGGGGACTCTATATACAGAGAAGAAAGACTGTGTGACTCTCTGATCCGACCCATTTTTCTGGAGCAGAGCAAAAGATTTGCAAATTAAAGTTCCATTCATTCATGTATTCATTCTCATTCAGTTTCAATCACTGGATGTCATGGAGAATATCCCTTAACCCCTATCACACACACACCCCCACGCACCCACACCCAGATATGTACACAGTATGTCTCAGCATGTGTCTATTCATCTGCCCCTGCAGAATGATCGCCAAATATCATTTGGCCAGGCCTGGGGATATTGTGAAGAAGGAGAGCTTCGCCCAGGGTAACACATCAGAGCATTACTCACAGCAGTTACAGGGAGGTGGCATGGGGCTGAACAAAATCGCTATTCATCTGCTTACTGACCTGTGTGCCAGGAGGAGGAGGAAGAACACACACACGTAGACACACACACACGTAGACACACACACACACACCTCAGGTCATTCAGTCAAGGCCATATGAGCCCAGCAGTCAGAATGAATGAGTGTTTGAGTCAGGCTGCCATGGGCACAAAGTATACCCTCCCTGTGAAAATATCACATCTGTGTTGTTTGCATCACATTGGAGTCATTTAGCAGGCGCTCCTATCCAGAGGGAGTTGCAATCAACTAAAGTTTTCCGACAACAGGTTGGTGAGACAAAAGTGAAGACAGATGTTTCATATCTGTCAGCCACCATCATCACGATGAGTCACCCTAAACCTTGGGTGTGTCCCAAATGGCAAACTATTCCCTACATACAGTAGTGCACTACTTTTGACCAGAGCACAATGGGCTCTGGTTAAAAGTAGTGCACTATATGGAATAGGGTGTCATTTGGGACACAGCGCTGTGCTGTACCCTACTGATCTGTATAGCTCTACCACTATAATTGTCCAGACTCCCTCTACACGTCAATCAAGGCTGACCTGCGGATGCTGAACCACTGTCTGATACTGGAACGTCTCACATGTTTACATGCCTTTGATTCTCTGTGCAAAGTGAACTCAGACAAGACTGTCCCCAAATGGAACTAGAAAATGAGAGGTAGATGAAGAGAAGGCTCCATGGGAACTGCAAAGTGCCTTCACAAGCACATGGATGCGAACATATGCACAAACAAAAACACAGACACACACACGGAAACAAAAATACAGACACACACACACACTCACACAGCAGGGGATGTCAGAATTGGCAGATGTGTTTTCTCTGATGTCATCCAAGCCATAAGAACACTCTGAGGGAGATACAGGTAACTGCCATAATGATGGAAATTATTTTGAGTAAATGAGGGATACAAAGTATATTGAAAGCTGGTGCTTCCACACAGGTGTGTTTCCTGTATAAATGAAACAATTAACATCCCATAATGTTTAGGATCGTGTTAAAATGCTGGACAGGCCAATAGGAATGGGGGGTGGCATGCCATGAAATTAATAGCAACAAATACTATGATAAACAACAAATATAATGATAAACTAATGTGGGATGACGCCATGTAAATGATGTGTCAGATGCTGAATTCTAGATGTCTTATTTCCCATGTAGCTAAATGATGTAAACTAAATGAACCTGTGTATACCAAAATGAGTCACATAGTGAGTTGTAAACAAGCAGTAGGAACTGCATGATAAATAGTTGTGCTTATGAAAAGGCCTTTAGTGAGTCATACACAAACTAATGTGGCAGTTGACCGCAGACTGGTTATGTCATCTTGGGCTAGACGCTACCCCTAGAGTTGATTGACCCATGCGTCAATTTAATTAACATACAAAAAAAAGTAACAAATAGATCTCTCCCAAAGACTTTTAAGAATTAAGTAACTTGTCACTTCAAGGCAAAATGGTTTTTGTGCCATTAAACTGAATTGCCTTGAATTTTGGAAAGTGAATTTAAGTATTTCAAAGACAAATTATTTTGAAATGCCAAAAGTTCAGCAGGGAGGTTTTTCAGTGTCTATCGTCAGCATTTATCTGATGTGACATTTGGGATCACAGAAAAACAGAAGGATCAAAAGAGAAATTACTCTTCAGAACCTATTCTCTGAAATATGATTCACTTAAAGAGATTATCTGGTACCTTGGTATACTTTTTAGCCAGGAGTTCTGAAAGTAGTGATCGTCAAAAACATCTCTCTCTCTCTCTCTCTCTCTCTCTCCCTCCCTCCATTGGGCACACCATGCAACCTCATTAGATAACGCTGGGCAGACCTCTTACTGTCACTCAGATGCGAGGGGGTGAAGGTCATTGGCTAGAAATTGCTAGGGGTGCTGGCCTGCATGGGGGGAAATGTAGGGAAAATGGCATGTCACAGCCTCAAGAAAACACTCACTTTTAAACTAGGGATTTAATGGCTATTTGAGGTAAGTTAATTCTGCATGTATGAACTACACATGGACACATCCAGCCCAAAGAAGGAGATTTTAAAAATGCTTCCTTACTTGCCAAAGTACCGGAGCATGTCTTTATTGTCTTGGAAACAGCTAGTATTCCTGGGGACAGAGACATAACAAAAAATACAAAAATACTTCACAATTGACACACATTTGAATCCTAACTTCACTTTCAGATAGTGAGAAATAATACCAGACACACTGTGGATAGCCACTTTATCTGCTGCAATCGTTTCACAATAAAACAGGCTTCAGTATTGATTATTTCTGGAGGAAGACAAAGGAGGAAAGTAATCAACGGACTTCATTTGAGTCCATATCAGCCACATACACTATATCAAGTTAAACCAGGTGCTTTGGCTGCGTCAGGATGCTTGTCCTTAATAACCCCAGTACTGGTCTGTATGTGCATTCGCGTGTTCCTTGTGTACACCTGCTGGGCGTTGACCTGAATGGTCTGTGTACCATCTCTTCCCCATGAACGCACTACCTTGGCACCTTTCCCCAACACCCTTCCCAAAACAGCTCAAACTTAGAACCCTGCTGTGCCCCTGGGCCAAGGTCTATCCACAGCCTCGTCACAGCCTCTCAGACTCCTGCTACATCCTCGCAGCAGGTTCCTTCATTAAAACTTCACCACAAAGTGCATGTGTGCTGCCCAAAGCTCCTCGTTAGACTAACCACACCACTCCGGGCTGGCAGGCACAGCCTGACATGACCAATAACTGACGCCAAGTCAGATGCCTGTTGGCACTTTGTAAATGGGCCTTGAAAAGCCATTTTCCATTTCTGCCCGTTACATGAAATGTCCCTAATTTCCTGCCGTGGGCAGACATGGTTTTATATGTAGAAAATTGCACTGTGCAAATCGGCGGGGGCTTCCATTTTGCGGTATCAAACGTCATTACAATAATGGACCTGAGCTTTTAAGGCAAATACCTGATGGGTAGAATGTTCTCCAAGAGGATAGGCTTTTGGCCTCTAGACCTGGGAGAACAGCCAGGTAGCGTGTGTATGGGCAGACAGGGAAACGCAAACACACGACAGAGACACACACGCACATGCTTGCACACACACACTCAGCCTCCCCAAAACAAATGTATCCATTCAAGTTGAAACAACATCTATCAGAAAGCCCTGATAGAATGAGAAACTGTACCCGTCTCCCTGTATTGGGCACAACCATGTATTTTAACTGGCAGCATTCAGGACTAAGTGAGCTGAGCCACAGTCACTGTGGTTTCCCTTCTCTAGCTACAGTGATAGAGAGTGGCTTTGGAGAGTGTGGCTGCCAGCCTGAGCCTAGCCAGATGATTGCTGTGAAATTCAAAGAGACAACTCATTTTTACCCAAGATCCTCTACCCTCTTTGGTCTCGGGCTTATTAGCGTCCGCGGTGTTTCCTGCTCATTAAGCCTGCAGCCATGGCCAATTTTAAGATCAATAGTTTTGAATATCACAAGAAGGTCAAGATAAATATATATATTGTTTAACTCGGCAGCTGTTGTAACTTGATCTATCGAGCTTGACAACAGTTCCTTCCTGTATGTAAACCTGGCCTAAAAATGTCCAAAGATAATCACACTGTAGATTCAGCTCACAGAGCACAACGCAACCAAAAGAAACATCCCTGGTGGGGTATTTTAAGAACTGCTCAGTCTTTGAAGATACACTGTGGAGTCTATGGGTAACATTTGGAGAGGACTTGAACGTGGCCCTGTAGCGCTGTTTAATTCATCAACAAATACTAAAAGGAGGAAAGAGCCAGTAGAACAGCGGCATAGTCTGTCATTGTTCAGAGACAAAACGGCGTGACAAACCAGCGACAGACTGCTGTATCGCCCTCTGAATTAGTCCAATACTTAACAAGATCATATGTCAGCTTAATTCGCCGAAGTCAACTCTCTTTGGCACAGTCAATGAAACCAATTCTGCTTATCGGCGAGACATGCGTTTTGAAATGAATATTTTGGGAAAGGGGAAAAGAGATGTGCCTCGATGTGCTGAACGTCTCACTTCAAATCAAAATCAGTTGGACTCACCCAGACAGCTTCCTGACGTTCAGTCCAGTTGTACGAAACACTCAACAATCCTCAGAGGACGTCTCTCCTCTCTCCACTTTTTCTCTTCTCATCTTTCTCTCTTCTCCTGCCTTTGTTCCGTTCTTCTCCCAGGCAGAGATTAGGCTTTTAGTGATTGTCAGATGTACCTACATAGATTATTGCAATACAACATTTGCAAAACATAAATGTGTCTCAAGATATTTGCATAAAACTTCCAACAGATTATATTTTAATAATGTGCAGGGTGTCCTGAAAGGAAGCCGCGCCCTAAGGCATACAAACAGCCCTCAGAAACAGATGGTGTGTTATGATACGCACATAGTCGTTGTATAAGCTTTCTGATCCTAGTGGAGACTAAGCTATTTGAACATCACAGCAAAGGCTACATAACATCAACATGCTCGAAAACGCCAGCCACCTTTTTAATGAAATAACTTCCTTAGACACAGTCGATATGACAAACCTAATTTCTCAGGCTAGCAGCTGGAAGGGAGGCAGGCTGCACGAAGCAGGCAGGCATCAGCGTTCTCCCGGTGCGGTGCAGGCTGCAAACAGAAACAGGCGTTGTTGTGTCGCCCGCAGGCTGCACTAGGCTCCGTTCGTTCCGCTGTTTAAACATGCTAACGGTATTCTCTAACGGACGCTCCCTCATTAACGGGAGAACACACCGGAGCGATGTGGCGGGGAGCGGCCCGGGAACGCTGAATGGCAGGTGTGACATTTCTGACAGCTCGCCGTCCGTCCCAGGTGTCCGTCCATTGCCGTCGACGAAGTCTGAGCGGAACAGGCTGGCCAGAACACAACACAGTCGTATATTTATATGGTCTCACCGGAAGACCATTCAGGAATCTAGTAACTGTAAATAACTAAAAGGGAAATATTGCCAACAAACTTTTCTTTCATGTCTAAACTTGGGCATGAAAAGCATGTTTGATGTTTTCAATATTGGTGCCAGTGTATGCGGGGTCAAGGCGATCACATCTGCAAATACACCTTCAGTACAGTATATGTTTGTTGATATCCATTTCCCACAGTGAATTGTACCCTTTATTCTAAGTGTGTGTGTGTGTGTGTGTGTGTGTGTGTGTGTGTGTGTGTGTGTGTGTGTGTGTGTGTGTGTGTGTGTGTGTGTGTGTGTGTGTGTGTGTGTGTGTGTGTGTGTGTGTGTGTGTGTGTGTGTGTGTGTGTGTATGTGTGTGTGTGTGTGTGTGTGTGTGTGTGGTTTGAGCTTCAACCCGTTCTCCTCTTCTTCTAGCCTCTGGGGAGCCTCTGTTCTCAGGTCCTAAAACAATAGAGCTGCTATAGTACATTGGGCTGCAGGAATACACAAACAATGAAATATTCTGACTCACAGTCCGGATAAAATCTTATTTTGGAAAGAAATATACAAACACAGAAATAACCTTTTTTTATAATAAACTCAAATTACAACCATATCTCCTCAGGTTTTGGATGGGAGCAAACACTTGCAGACAGTCAGACAAGCAAACTATTGACAGATCTGATACTCTGTTTGGAGAAAGTGGCTTGAAACTGGAAGTGTTCAGACAGCCCTATCTACTTCTCCTGTTGTTGTCTGTGCTGTATAGAAGAGGGTGTTTCAGGACAACAGAATGTCCATGACGAGAGAGAGAGAGAGAGAGAGAGATATATGAGAGATATATATATATATATATATATATATATATATATATATATATATATATATGAGAGAGATATATATATATATATATATATATGAGAGATAGATATATATATATATATATGAGATATATATATATATATATATATATATATATATATAAGAGAGAGATATATATATATATATATGAGAGATAGATATATATATATATGAGAGAGAGAGATAGATATATATATATATATGAGAGAGAGAGATAGATATATATATATATGAGAGAGAGAGATAGATATAGATATATATGAGAGAGAGAGATATATATGAGAGAGAGAGATATATGAGAGAGATGAGAAGTCCAGTGTTGCCAACATCTGGTCAGGGTATCATGGCAACCACATCCATAATCTGAACCGGAATTCAGAATTATCCAGTGATCCACGCTAAACGCACAAACACACACCAACACAGACAGAGGAGGACCATCTGCCTGCTTCACCTGAACAAACAAACACACCCACACACGCTTGAGTGCACACACAAACACGCTCACACACTCTCCCACCTGTCGGCTGTCACAACCATATAGGTGTGAGAGGATCCACAGAGAGAGAGCAGTCTCCTGGTGTTGTGTGTGTAGTCCATCGTCCCTGATAGTGACAGTGGTCTGTGTGACTGGTCATTGAATTAGCCTGCAGGTAGATAACTAGGATTGCTGTCACTCCTACCCTCTCAGAGGTAGCCCTAAACTGGGGTCCGGTGCTGAGTGGCAGGCATAGACTCCCAGGACCACTGCCTGATTATAACACACCCCTTTCAACCACCACTTCTTATCTGTCAGGATATGCTAATGATCAGGACTTGACTGGGAAAGGCCAGACTGTATTTTTGCTGTGCATTGGGATGTAGAAGGAACACATGAGAATAACATTAATCAACGGCAGACAGCGGTCTTCTATTTCTTCCATTGTAAAATGACAGCTGTTTGGCCCGCAAGCCGCTTCCCATTAAATGTGTTGTAAATACAAATCATTGTGCGGTCCGTGGCCTATTCTTTCCTCATTTCATTGTAAAGGGAAGTTGGGCTCACACAAAGCAGCCGACAGGGACATCAGTTAAACAAAGCCCTGACTTGGATTACTTTTAGTCCGACGTACAAAGCTTGTCTGTTGCTGTATACAGGAAACGGTGTTGTGTTCCTCTTTCAGCTTTATCGATCGTTCCTTAACCAGTGACAATGAATGTATTGACGCAGCTCACCGCTTCTCAGATCTCACGTATTTTCTTTGAAACCTTTCGACATTTAGTGAGACGGAGCTCGCTAGTTCAGAAGCACAAGGGATTCTGCCCCCAGTGTCTACAAGTAGACCTCCATTACCACACACACACACAAGTGAACAGGCACACACACACTGCCTTCTCGTCATCCACCCAGCTTGCGGATAGCTTCTCCACTACACTAGTAGCTACTTCAGTATGGAAGACAACAGCCCTCGGTGGAGTGGTAGAGGTTTGTAACGCTGTAAGACCAGGGAAAATCAATGAAAGAAATGTGTTCTGCTCAAAACTGAAAGCATTTGTTTTGCTGTGTGTCAGGAAAAAGTGATTTGCTGTATTGATGGTTTAATACAGAGAAAGAGAAAGGAAAAGGAAAGTCCGCCATCTTGGGTGTAGAGAAACGTGTAGAGATTCAGATGGTCAGACACAGCCTACAGCCTGCCATACAGGGACAGGTGGGAGGGACTGGGAATGTGACATTACACTTGTTGTCATTGTGTCTTTGTCCACGTAATTGAAAATCAATAAATGGGAGTCGTTTCAGGAAACTAGACATAAAGCACCAGTCAAAAGTTTAGACACACCTACTCATTACAGGGTTTGTCTTTATTTATTTATTTTTAACCATTTTCTATGTTGTAAAATAATAGTGAAGACATCAAACTATGAAATAACACATGGAATCATGTAGTAACCAAAAAAGTGTTAAACAAATCAAAATATATTTTATATTTGAGATTCTTCAAAGTAGTCAGCCTTTGCCTTGACGACAGCTTTGCACACGCTTGGCATTCTCTCAACCAGCTTCATGAGGCTGTCACCTGGAATGATTTTCAATTAACAGGCGTGCCTTGTTAAAAGTTAAATAGTGGAATTTCTTTCCATCTTAATGTGTTTGAGCCAGTCTGTTGTGTTGTGTCAAGGTAGGGGTGGGAAACAGAAGATAGCTCTATTTGGTAAAATACCAAGTCCATATTATGTCAAGAACAGCTCAAATAAGCAAAGAGAAATGATAGTCCATCATTACTTTAAGACATGAAAGTCAATCCGGAAAATTTCAAGAACTTTGAAAGTTTCTTCAAGTGGAGTCACAAAAACCAGCAAGCGCTATGATGAAACTGGCTCTCATGAGGAACGCCACAGGAAAGGAAGACCGAGAGTTACCTCTGCTGCAGAGGATAAGTTCATTAGAGTTACCAGAAATTGCACCCCAAATAAATGCTTCAGAGTTCAAGTAACAGACACATCTCAACATCAACTGTTCAGAGGAGACTGCATGAATCAGGCCTTCATGGTCAAATTGCTGCAAAGAAACCACAACAAAGGACACCAATAAAAAGAGGAGACTTGCTTGGGCCAATAAACACAAGCAATGGACATTAGACTGGTGGAAATCTGTCCTTTGGTCTGATGAGTCCACATTTGAGATGTTTGGTTCCAACCGCCGTGTCTCAGTGAGACGCAGAGTAGGTGAACGGATGATCTCCGTGTGTGTGGTTCCCACCGTGAAGCATGGAGGAGGAGGTGTGATGGTGAGGGGGTGCTTTGCTGGTGACATTGTCAGTGATTTAGTGAGACTATCATTTGTTTTTGAACAGGACAATGACCCAACACACCTCCAGGCTGAGTAAGGGCTATTTGACCAAGAAAGAGAGTGATAGAGTGCTGCATCAGATGACCTGGCCTCCACAATCACCTGATCTCAACCCAATTGAGATGGTTGGGATGAGATGGACCGCAGAGTAAAGGAAAAGCAGCCAACAAGTGCTCAGCACATGTGGGAACTCCTTCAAGACTGTTGGAAAAGTATTTCAGTTGAAGCTGGTTTTGGGAATTCTAAGAGTGTACAAAGGAAGAATCTCAAATATAAATTATATTTTGATTTGTTTAACATTTTTCTGGCTACTACATGATTAAACACGTGTTATTTCATAGTTTTGATGTCTTCACTATTATTCTACAATGTAGAAAAAAATAGACCAAATAAAGAAATACCCTTGAATGAGAAGGTGTGTCCAAACGTTGTGTTGCTCACCACTTTCTGGAGGACAGAGTTTTGAAATCAGTGGAATTAGAGTATGATAGCTAAGGGGATGGAGTAAACACCGGTCTTCAAACTAAGGGCAACCATGGCATCCGTGATAGAGGCTAAAGCTTAAGAGGCTGTGAGCAATACTGAACGGGTGTAGACAAAGGAGAGCTCTCCAGTAGGTGTACCAAAACATTCAAAGGCCACGTTTATCACCTTTCAAATCAGAATGACTTTCCCACTGTTCCTCAACTGTAGCGTATGATCTACCATTTTCTAGCTCGGAGTATCTACTTTTATCCATTGTAAAAAACACAATTTCAGATTTTGCTACAGAAGACCGAATCGAGACGGTTTTGTCACAAATAACAAAAATATCAAATTGGTGTCTGTGTTGTATCTTAAAAGCACAAGCAACAAATCTACACATTTGCAAAACATTCCTTTATTATAAATAAATCATTTGTATAAAAACTGGCATGCTTCAACCAGGGCATTTACAGATTCACAAGCCAGGGCTACCCATCCAGTTAGCCAATCGATACAAGAGACAAACTTTCTGAGTATGCAAGGTCGCACGACAGATGGGACAAGAATGAAAAAATCTTCACAACCACAAAAATACTTACAAGTAGAATAACAATAAACATAATGCTCGATTCTCATAGTTTATTCTATTTTCTCTTTTAAATATTTAATTTTTTTAAACTCTTTTTAATGACTTTTTAAATCTCCCATATACATCTCCCTTGTGTATAACTTTTACACCATGTTGTTTTGTTATCTTTTTCTTCTTTTTTCTTCTTTTTTTTCTCTGGACCATAGAGCCTGCAGGGGATTTTTTTTTTTTACCGTTAAGTCTCTTTTTTCCACGGTTAGTTCAAAGTTTATGGCAGGACCGTTGTGCTGTGATTTACAGGAAGAGAGCGAACGGGGCCCACTGATTGGTGGTTGGTCTTTGTGGTCCCGCCTCTCTGGTGGTTTGTGTTGGTTTGATGCTGTCAGAACAATATAAAATGTCTCATGCTTGGTTAGCGGTGGTGGTGGGAGTTCCATCTGTCTGTCCGTCTTTACGTCCATCAGTCCGTCATCTGTCGTTCTGAGTGACAGCTCCTTCCCTCAGCTAGTTCTCGCCCCTGGGAAACCTCCCTCCACTTTGGTGCTGTTCAGATGTTCAGATGGCATGATTACTGTAGCTGACATATGTTGTCTTAGTTGATGAAGCTGCCAGGGGGGAAAAAGAGGGGAAGAGAGGAGAGGAAATATATCAGGAGATATATATTTCCTATTGAGTGTAATATTAGTGCACACCTGCATCTGGGGTCTGAGGCTGTGTTTGTCAAGTCCGTTATGTTACATGTCCCCTGTAGCTGTTGGTTGTAAATGTCAGTTGTTTTTAAGCGACCGCGGACCGCTGGCGCTGAGCTATCGTCAAGACGGTGCCCCGTGCCCGCTTTTTTAAGGAGGATTTTAAAGGAGACACTATGTCAAACTGTAGGAATCAAAACTGTTCCAACAATTTCTTCTTCACACAACACAAACCCGAGGCAGGTAGAGTTTGAAAACAATGTCTCAGGCAGACTGTGGTTTGTGAAAATGAACTCTGTGTGCGTGTGTGTGTGCTTGTGTGCGTGTGTGTGTGTGTGTGTGTGTGTGTGTGTGTGTGTGTGTGTGTGTGTGTGTGTGTGTGTGTGTGTGTGTGTGTGTGTGTGTGTGTGTGTGTGTGTGTGTGTGCCTGCGCGTGTGTGTGTGTGTTATTCTAGCCGACCAAACTGCTGACTGCGAGACTTCTGGGCGTTCAGGTCTGTGATGAAGAAATAGTTAAAATGCTGCAGTTCAGAACACGGAACAGAGTAAACAAAGCCTAATTACCCCAACCACTCCAGAACCGTTTAAACCTCTCAGAGCACCCAGATCATCTGTGATGAAATAACTGTTTTAAACACCCACGGAACATTCTGAATCTCCACTGGTGAAAGAAAGATATTTCCAGGTCGTAGTGTCGATGAGGGAAGACTGGCTCCTCACACAACACAGCTTTGACGTTTAAGTAAGCTGCTCCACATAGTTAAGCTGAATGGGAAGCTAATTTTAACACTCTGTATGTGAAGTAAACAACAGTGCCCGAAAAACAGGTTGCAGCACTCAAGCTCTCTCAAGAACATTGTTAGCAATTCAGACATGGCATTTTTTTTGTTATTAAAAGACTGATATTTGAATGAGAGATATGAAAAAGGGCCCAACTTACATGTTACTACTGTCATACTGTAGTTGTAGAGATTATCAAAAGTTTGGTTATATCAGCGTAGTTGTATAGATTATTTCTGTTGTGTGTAATTGTAGATCTACAGATTCGTTCTATGAGTGTAGGTGTATAGATTGGTAGTTATATTAGTGTAGATCAGGGATCATCAACTAGATTCAGCCACGGGAGGATTGTTTTGGAGCGGATGGTCGGGGGGGCCGGAACAGAATTACAAATTGACTGCAAGAATCCCAAGCAGATATGTTTGACTAAAACATAACAATTTCATTTCATTTCTTGCTGACGTTTGTATACGATCACGTGTCTCTCTACTATGCGTGGGAATAGTTGGCGACAGATTTCCCCAAAAAATGTATTACTTGTAGCTGATTTCCTGGTGTTTTGACAGTCTTATGTCCAACAATGAAAATTCAAGGGGCCAAATAAAACCATTCAGCCCATGGGCCGTCAGTTGGGGAACCCTGGTGTAGATGTACTATATATATGTTTACTGTTAGTATAGGTGTATACAATATATCATTAGATATATAAGTGTATTATGTATAGGTTAGTAAAAGGTGTGTTCTTACTCACTGTTGGTCTCCATGCTCTCACACAGCTCCGTCTTGACCTCTCCGTTGGGTCTGTCGCCCCCCTTCTGCAGCTTGCCTGACATGGCAGCGGCGGTGACTATGGCCTTGAAGCTGCGTTTACGCTTGGGGATGTTCTGCTCCGGGTGGAAGATGATGACGTAGACCTTGGGCATGTACAACATCCCCAGAGAGACGGAGGCGCTGAGGCTGAGCGAGATAGTCAGGGTGGTGGTCTGGATGTACATCTGGGGAGGGAGAGGGGGGAGGGAGGGAGGGAGGGAGTAAAGGCATCAATATAATGTAACCACTAACAACTGTATACTGACCAATCTACGCTGATATAAACCATAAGCTGATAGAAACCATAGGCTGATATAAACCATACGCTGATATAAACCATACGCTGATATAAACCATACGCTGATATAAACCATACGCTGATATAAACCATACGCTGATATAAACCATACACTGATATAAACCATACGCTGATATAAACCATACACTGATATAAACCATACGCTGATATAAACCATACGCTGATATAAACCATATGCTGATATAAACCATACGCTGATATAAACCATACGCTGATATAAACCATATGCTGATATAAACCATACGCTGATATAAACCATACGCTGATATAAACCATATGCTGATATAAACCATAAGCTGATATAAACCATACGCTGATATAAACAAACGCTGATATAAACCATAAACCTGATATAAACCATACGCTGATATAAACCATACGCTGATATAAACCATACGCTGATATAAACCTGATATAAACCATACGCTGATATAAACCATACGCTGATATAAACCATATGCTGATATAAACCTGATATAAACCATACGCTGATATAAACCTGATATAAACCATATGCTGATATAAACCATATGCTGATATAAACCTGATATAAACCATATGCTGATATAAACCTGATATAAACCATACGCTGATATAAACCATACGCTGATATAAACCATACACTGATATAAACCATACGCTGATATAAACCATACGCTGATATAAACCATACGCTGATATAAACCATAAGCTGATATAAACCATACGCTGATATAAACCATACGCTGATATAAACCTGATATAAACCATAAGCTGATATAAACCATACGCTGATATAAACCATATGCTGATATAAACCTGATATAAACCATACACTGATATAAACCATACACTGATATAAACCATACGATGATATAAACCATACGCTGATATAAACCATACGCTGATATAAACCATACGCTGATATAAACCATACGCTGATATAAACCATACACTGATATAAACCTGATATAAACCATACGCTGATATAAACCATACGCTGATATAAACCATAAACTGATATAAACCATACACTGATATAAACCTGATATAAACCTGATATAAACCATACACTGATATAAACCATATGCTGATATAAACCTGATATAAACCATACGCTGATATAAACCATACGCTGATATAAACCATAAGCTGATATAAACCTGATATAAACCTGATATAAACCATATGCTGATATAAACCATAAACTGATATAAACCATACGCTGATACAAACCATATGCTGATATAAACCATACACTGATATAAACCATACGCTGATATAAACCATACGCTGATATAAACCATATGCTGATATAAACCATATGCTGATATAAACCATATGCTGATATAAACCTGATATAAACCTGATATAAACCATACGCTGATATAAACCATATGCTGATATAAACCATATGCTGATATAAACCATATGCTGATATAAACCATATGCTGATATAAACCTGATATAAACCTGATATAAACCATACGCTGATATAAACCATACGCTGATACAAACCATATGCTGATACAAACCATATGCTGATATAAACCATACGCTGATATAAACCATACGCTGATATAAACCATACGCTGATATAAACCATATGCTGATATAAACCATACGCTGATATAAACCATACGCTGACATAAACCATACGCTGATATAAACCATGAACTGATATAAACCATAAACCTGATATAAACCATACGCTGATATAAACCATACACTGATATAAATCATACGCTGATATAAACCTGATATAAACCATATGCTGATATAAACCATACACTGATATAAACCATACACTGATATAAACCATACGCTGATATAAACCATACACTGATATAAACCATACACTGATATAAACCATACGCTGATATAAACCATACGCTGATATAAACCATACACTGATATAAACCATAAACTGATATAAACCATACACTGATATAAACCATACGCTGATATAAACCATACGCTGATATAAACCATACGCTGATATAAACCATACGCTGATATAAACCATACACTGATATAAACCATAAACTGATATAAACCATACGCTGATATAAACCATACGCTGATATAAACCATACGCTGATATAAACCATACGCTGATATAAACCATACGCTGATATAAACCATACGCTGATATAAACCATACGCTGATATAAACCATACGCTGATATAAACCATAGGCTGATATAAACCTGATATAAACCATACGCTGATATAAACCATACACTGATATAAACCGTACGCTGATATAAACCATAAGCTGATATAAACCGTACGCTGATATAAACCATACACTGATATAAACCTGATATAAACCATACGCTGATATAAACCATACGCTGATATAAACCATACGCTGATATAAACCTGATATAAACCATACGCTGATATAAACCTGATATAAACCATACGCTGATATAAACCATACGCTGATATAAACCATACGCTGATATAAACCATACACTGATATAAACCATACGCTGATATAAAACTGATATAAACCTGATATAAACCATACGCTGATATAAACCTGATATAAACCATACGCTGATATAAACCTGATATAAACCATACGCTGATATAAACCTGATATAAACCATACGCTGATATAAACCTGATATAAACCATACACTGATATAAACCATACGCTGATATAAACCTGATATAAACCATACACTGATATAAACCATACGCTGATATAAACCTGATATAAACCGTACGCTGATATAAACCTGATATAAACCATACGCTGATATAAACCTGATATAAACCATACGCTGATATAAACCTGATATAAACCTGATATAAACCATACGCTGATATAAACCATACGCTGATATAAAACTGATATAAACCATACGCTGATATAAACCTGATATAAACCATACACTGATATAAACCTGATATAAACCATACACTGATATAAACCATACGCTGATATAAACCATACGCTGATATAAACCTGATATAAACCATACTCTGATATAAACCTGATATAAACCATACGCTGATATAAACCTGATATAAACCATACGCTGATATAAACCTGATATAAACCATACACTGATATAAACCATACGCTGATATAAACCATACGCTGATATAAACCTGATATAAACCATACGCTGATATAAACCTGATATAAACCATACGCTGATATAAACCATACGCTGATATAAACCTGATATAAACCATACGCTGATATAAACCTGATATAAACCATACGCTGATATAAACCATACGCTGATATAAACCATACGCTGATATAAACCATACGCTGATATAAACCATACGCTGATATAAACCATACGCTGATATAAACCATACGCTGATATAAACCATATGCTGATATAAACCATACGCTGATATAAACCATACCCTGATATAAACCATGAACTGATATAAACCATAAACCTGATATAAACCATACGCTGATATAAACCATACACTGATATAAATCATACGCTGATATAAACCATACACTGATATAAACCATACACTGATATAAACCTGATATAAACCATACGCTGATATAAACCATACGCTGATATAAACCATTCACTGATATAAACCATAAACTGATATAAACCATACGCTGATATAAACCATACACTGATATAAACCATACACTGATATAAACCATACGCTGATATAAACCATACGCTGATATAAACCATACGCTGATATAAACCATACGCTGACATAAACCATACGCTGACATAAACCATACGCTGATATAAACCATACGCTGATATAAACCATAAACTGATATAAACCATACACTGATATAAACCATACACTGATATAAACCATACACTGATATAAACCATACGCTGATATAAACCATACACTGATATAAACCATACGCTGATATAAACCTGATATAAACCATACACTGATATAAACCATACACTGATATAAACCATACACTGATATAAACCATATGCTGATTTAAACCTGATATAAACCATATGCTGATATAAACCATACGCTGATATAAACCTGATATAAACCATATGCTGATATAAACCATACGATGATATAAACCTGATATAAACCATATGCTGATATAAACCTGATATAAACCATATGCTGATATAAACCATACGCTGATATAAACCTGATATAAACCATACGCTGATATAAACCTGATATAAACCATACACTGATATAAACCATACACTGATATAAACCATACACTGATATAAACCATACGCTGATATAAACCATACGCTGATATAAACCATACGCTGACATAAACCATACGCTGATATAAACCTGATATAAACCATACGCTGATATAAACCATATGCTGATATAAACCATATGCTGATATAAACCTGATATAAACCATATGCTGATATAAACCTGATATAAACCATAAACTGATATAAACCATACGCTGATATAAACCATATGCTGATATAAACCTGATATAAACCATATGCTGATATAAACCTGATATAAACCATATGCTGATATAAACCATACGCTGATATAAACCTGATATAAACCATATGCTGATATAAACCATATGCTGATATAAACCTGATATAAACCATACGCTGATATGATATAAACCATATGCTGATATAAACCTGATATAAACCATACGCTGATATAAACCATATGCTGATATAAACCATAAGCTGATATAAACCTGATATAAACCATATGCTGATATATACCTGATATAAACCATAGGCTGATATAAACCTGATATAAACCATATGCTGATATAAACCATACGCTGATATAAACCTGATATAAACCATACGCTGATATAAACCTGATATAAACCATATGCTGATATAAACCTGATATAAACCATATGCAGATATAAACCTAATATAAACCATATGCTGATATAAACCTGATATAAACCATACGCTGATATAAACCATACGCTGATATAAACCATACGCTGATATAAACCATACGCTGATATAAACCATACGCTGATATAAACCACATGCTGATATAAACCATACGCTGATATAAACCTGATATAAACCATACGCTGATATAAACCATACGCTGATATAAACCATAGGCTGATATAAACCATAGGCTGATATAAACCATAGGCTGATATAAACCATATGCTGATATAAACCATACGCTGATATAAACCATACGCTGATATAAACCATAGGCTGATATAAACCATAAGCTGATATAAACCATACGCTGATATAAACCATAGGCTGATATAAACCTGATATAAACCATAGGCTGATATAAACCTGATATAAACCATACACTGATATAAACCATACGCTGATATAAACCATACGCTGATATAAACCATAGGCTGATATAAACCATAAGCTGATATAAACCATACGCTGATATAAACCATAGGCTGATATAAACCTGATATAAACCATACGCTGATATAAACCATACACTGATATAAACCGATGATATAAAAGCTGTACGCTGATATAAACCATACGCTGATATAAACCTGATATAAACCATACGCTGATATAAACCATACGCTGATATAAACCATACGCTGATATAAACCATACGCTGATATAAACCATAAACTGATATAAACCATACACTGATATAAACCATACACTGATATAAACCATACACTGATATAAACCATACGCTGATATAAACCATACACTGATATAAACCATACGTTGATATAAACCTGATATAAACCATACACTGATATAAACCATACACTGATATAAACCATACACTGATATAAACCATATGCTGATATAAACCTGATATAAACCATATGCTGATATAAACCATACGCTGATATAAACCTGATATAAACCATATGCTGATATAAACCATACGCTGATATAAACCTGATATAAACCATATGCTGATATAAACCTGATATAAACCATATGCTGATATAAAATACGCTGATATAAACCTGATATAAACCATACGCTGATATAAACCTGATATAAAACATACACTGATATAAACCATACACTGATATAAACCATACACTGATATAAACCATACGCTGATATAAACCATACGCTGATATAAACCATACGCTGACATAAACCATACGCTGATATAAACCTGATATAAACCATACGCTGATATAAACCATATGCTGATATAAACCATATGCTGATATAAACCTGATATAAACCATATGCTGATATAAACCTGATATAAACCATAAACTGATATAAACCATACGCTGATATAAACCATATGCTGATATAAACCTGATATAAACCATATGCTGATATAAACCTGATATAAACCATATGCTGATATAAACCATACGCTGATATAAACCTGATATAAACCATATGCTGATATAAACCATATGCTGATATAAACCTGATATAAACCATACGCTGATATAAACCTGATATAAACCATATGCTGATATAAACCTGATATAAACCATACGCTGATATAAACCATATGCTGATATAAACCATAAGCTGATATAAACCTGATATAAACCATATGCTGATATATACCTGATATAAACCATAGGCTGATATAAACCTGATATAAACCATATGCTGATATAAACGCTGATATAAACCTGATATAAACCATACGCTGATATAAACCTGATATAAACCATATGCTGATATAAACCTGATATAAACCATATGCAGATATAAACCTAATATAAACCATATGCTGATATAAACCTGATATAAACCATACGCTGATATAAACCATACGCTGATATAAACCATACGCTGATATAAACCATACGCTGATATAAACCATACGCTGATATAAAAACTGATATAAACCATGCTGATATAAACGCTGATATAAACCTGATATAAACCATACGCTGATATAAACCATACGCTGATATAAACCATAGGCTGATATAAACCATAGGCTGATATAAACCATAGGCTGATATAAACCATATGCTGATATAAACCATACGCTGATATAAATGATATAAACCATAGGCTGATATAAACCATAAGCTGATATAAACCATACGCTGATATAAACCATAGGCTGATATAAACCTGATATAAACCATAGGCTGATATAAACCTGATATAAACCATACACTGATATAAACCATACGCTGATATAAACCATACGCTGATATAAACCATAGGCTGATATAAACCATAAGCTGATATAAACCATACGCTGATATAAACCATAGGCTGATATAAACCTGATATAAACCATACGCTGATATAAACCATACACTGATATAAACCGTACGATGATATAAACCATAAGCTGATATAAACCGTACGCTGATATAAACCATACGCTGATATAAACCTGATATAAACCATACGCTGATATAAACCATACGCTGATATAAACCATACGCTGATATAAACCATACGCTGATATAAACCATATGCTGATATAAACCATACGCTGATATAAACCTGATATAAACCATACGCTGATATAAACCGTACGCTGATATAAACCATACGCTGATATAAACCTGATATAAACCATACGCTGATATAAACCTGATATAAACCATATGCTGATATAAACCATACGCTGATATAAACCATACGCTGATATAAACCATACGCTGATATAAAACTGATATAAACCTGATATAAACCATACGCTGATATAAACCTGATATAAACCATACGCTGATATAAACCTGATATAAACCATACGCTGATATAAACCTGATATAAACCATACGCTGATGTAAACCTGATATAAACCATACACTGATATAAACCATACGCTGATATAAACCTGATATAAACCGTACGCTGATATAAACCTGATATAAACCATACGCTGATATAAACCTGATATAAACCAGATATAAACCATACGCTGATATAAACCATACGCTGATATAAAACTGATATAAACCATACGCTGATATAAACCTGATATAAACCATACACTGATATAAACCTGATTTAAACCATACACTGATATAAACCATACGCTGATATAAACCATACGCTGATATAAACCTGATATAAACCATACTCTGATATAAACCTGATATAAACCATACGCTGATATAAACCTGATATAAACCATACGCTGATATAAACCTGATATAAACCATACACTGATATAAACCATACGCTGATATAAACCATACGCTGATATAAACCTGATATAAACCATACGCTGATATAAACCTGATATAAACCATACGCTGATATAAACCTGATATAAACCATACGCTGATATAAACCTGATATAAACCATACGCTGATATAAACCTGATATAAACCGTACGCTGATATAAACCATACGCTGATATAAACCATACACTGATATAAACCATACACTGATATAAACCATACACTGATATAAACCATACGCTGATATAAACCTGATATAAACCATATGCTGATATAAACCTGATATAAACCATATGCTGATATAAACCATACGCTGATATAAACCTGATATAAACCATATGCTGATATAAACCATACGCTGATATAAACCTGATATAAACCATATGCTGATATAAACCTGATATAAACCATATGCTGATATAAACCATACGCTGATATAAACCTGATATAAACCATACGCTGATATAAACCTGATATAAACCATACACTGATATAAACCATACACTGATATAAACCATACACTGATATAAACCATACACTGATATAAACCATACGCTGATATAAACCATACGCTGATATAAACCATACGCTGACATAAACCATACGCTGATATAAACCTGATATAAACCATACGCTGATATAAACCATATGCTGATATAACCCTGATATAAACCATATGCTGATATAAACCATATGCTGATATAAACCTGATATAAACCATACGCTGATATAAACCATACGCTGATATAAACCATAAACTGATATAAACCATACGCTGATATAAACCATATGCTGATATAAACCTGATATAAACCATATGCTGATATAAACCTGATATAAACCATATGCTGATATAAACCATACGCTGATATAAACCTGATATAAACCATATGCTGATATAAACCATATGCTGATATAAACCTGATATAAACCATACGCTGATATAAACCTGATATAAACCATATGCTGATATAAACCTGATATAAACCATATGCTGATATAAACCATACGCTGATATAAACCTGATATAAACCATACGCTGATATAAACCTGATATAAACCATACGCTGATATAAACCATACGCTGATATAAACCATACGCTGATATAAACCATACGCTGATATAAACCATAAGCTGATATAAACCATAAGCTGATATAAACCTGATATAAACCATATGCTGATATAAACCTGATATAAACCATAGGCTGATATAAACCTGATATAAACCATATGCTGATATAAACCATACGCTGATATAAACCTGATATAAACCATACGCTGATATAAACCTGATATAAACCATATGCTGATATAAACCTGATATAAACCATATGCAGATATAAACCTAATATAAACCATATGCTGATATAAACCTGATATAAACCATACGCTGATATAAACCATACGCTGATATAAACCATACGCTGATATAAACCATACGCTGATATAAACCATACGCTGATATAAACCACATGCTGATATAAACCATACGCTGATATAAACCTGATATAAACCATACGCTGATATAAACCATACGCTGATATAAACCATAGGCTGATATAAACCTGATATAAACCATACGCTGATATAAACCTGATATAAACCATACGCTGATATAAACCATACGCTGATATAAACCATACGCTGATATAAACCATACGCTGATATAAACCATAGGCTGATATAAACCATAGGCTGATATAAACCATAGGCTGATATAAACCGTACGCTGATATAAACCATATGCTGATATAAACCATACGCTGATATAAACCATACGCTGATATAAACCATAGGCTGATATAAACCATAAGCTGATATAAACCATACGCTGATATAAACCATACACTGATATAAACCATAGGCTGATATAAACCATACACTGATATAAACCATACGCTGATATAAACCATATGCTGATATAAACCATAGGCTGATATAAACCATAAACTGATATAAACCATACGCTGATATAAACCATAGGCTGATATAAACCTGATATAAACCATACGCTGATATAAACCTGATATAAACCATACGCTGATATAAACCATAGGCTGATATAAACCTGATATAAACCATAGGCTGATATAAACCTGATATAAACCATAGGCTGATATAAACCATAGGCTGATATAAACCATAGGCTGATATAAACCATAAGCTGATATAAACCATACGCTGATATAAACCATAGGCTGATATAAACCTGATATAAACCATACGCTGATATAAACCTGATATAAACTATACGCTGATATAAACCATAGGCTGATATAAACCTGATATAAATCATAGGCTGATATAAACCTGATATAAACCATAGGCTGATATAAACCATAGGCTGATATAAACCATAGGCTGATATAAACCGTACACTGATATAAACCATATGCTGATATAAACCATACGCTGATATAAACCATACGCTGATATAAACCATAGGCTGATATAAACCATAAGCTGATATAAACCATACGCTGATATAAACCATAGGCTGATATAAACCTGATATAAACCATACGCTGATATAAACCTGATATAAACCATACGCTGATATAAACCATACGCTGATATAAACCATACGCTGATATAAACCATACGCTGATATAAACCATAAGCTGATATAAACCATAAGCTGATATAAACCTGATATAAACCATATGCTGATATAAACCTGATATAAACCATAGGCTGATATAAACCTGATATAAACCATATGCTGATATAAACCATACGCTGATATAAACCTGATATAAACCATACGCTGATATAAACCTGATATAAACCATATGCTGATATAAACCTGATATAAACCATATGCAGATATAAACCTAATATAAACCATATGCTGATATAAACCTGATATAAACCATACGCTGATATAAACCATACGCTGATATAAACCATACGCTGATATAAACCATACGCTGATATAAACCACATGCTGATATAAACCATACGCTGATATAAACCTGATATAAACCATACGCTGATATAAACCATACGCTGATATAAACCATAGGCTGATATAAACCATAGGCTGATATAAACCATAGGCTGATATAAACCGTACGCTGATATAAACCATATGCTGATATAAACCATACGCTGATATAAACCATACGCTGATATAAACCATAGGCTGATATAAACCATAAGCTGATATAAACCATACGCTGATATAAACCATACACTGATATAAACCATAGGCTGATATAAACCATACACTGATATAAACCATACGCTGATATAAACCATACGCTGATATAAACCATAGGCTGATATAAACCATAAGCTGATATAAACCATACGCTGATATAAACCATAGGCTGATATAAACCTGATATAAACCATACGCTGATATAAACCTGATATAAACCATACGCTGATATAAACCATAGGCTGATATAAACCTGATATAAACCATAGGCTGATATAAACCTGATATAAACCATAGGCTGATATAAACCATAGGCTGATATAAACCATAGGCTGATATAAACCATAAGCTGATATAAACCATACGCTGATATAAACCATAGGCTGATATAAACCTGATATAAACCATACGCTGATATAAACCTGATATAAACCATACGCTGATATAAACCATAGGCTGATATAAACCTGATATAAACCATAGGCTGATATAAACCTGATATAAACCATAGGCTGATATAAACCATAGGCTGATATAAACCATAGGCTGATATAAACCGTACACTGATATAAACCATATGCTGATATAAACCATACGCTGATATAAACCATACGCTGATATAAACCATAGGCTGATATAAACCATAAGCTGATATAAACCATACGCTGATATAAACCATAGGCTGATATAAACCTGATATAAACCATACGCTGATATAAACCTGATATAAACCATACGCTGATATAAACCATAGGCTGATATAAACCTGATATAAACCATAGGCTGATATAAACCTGATATAAACCATAGGCTGATATAAACCATAGGCTGATATAAACCATAGGCTGATATAAACCATAAGCTGATATAAACCATACGCTGATATAAACCATAGGCTGATATAAACCTGATATAAACCATACGCTGATATAAACCTGATATAAACCATACGCTGATATAAACCATAGGCTGATATAAACCTGATATAAACCATAGGCTGATATAAACCTGATATAAACCATAGGCTGATATAAACCATAGGCTGATATAAACCATAGGCTGATATAAACCGTACACTGATATAAACCATATGCTGATATAAACCATACGCTGATATAAACCATACGCTGATATAAACCATAGGCTGATATAAACCATAAGCTGATATAAACCATACGCTGATATAAACCATAGGCTGATATAAACCTGATATAAACCATACGCTGATATAAACCTGATATAAACCATACGCTGATATAAACCATAGGCTGATATAAACCTGATATAAACCATACGCTGATATAAACCATACACTGATATAAACCGTACGCTGATATAAACCATAAGCTGATATAAACCGTACGCTGATATAAACCATACGCTGATATAAACCTGATATAAACCATACGCTGATATAAACCATACGCTGATATAAACCATACGCTGATATAAACCATACGCTGATATAAACCATATGCTGATATAAACCATACGCTGATATAAACCTGATATAAACCATACGCTGATATAAACCGTACGCTGATATAAACCATACGCTGATATAAACCTGATATAAACCATACGCTGATATAAACCTGATATAAACCATACGCTGATATAAACCTGATATAAACCATACACTGATATAAAAACTGATATAAACCTGATATAAACCTGATATAAACCATACGCTGATATAAACCTGATATAAACCATACGCTGATATAAACCTGATATAAACCATACGCTGATATAAACCTGATATAAACCATACGCTGATATAAACCTGATATAAACCATACGCTGATATAAACCTGATATAAACCGTACGCTGATATAAACCATACGCTGATATAAACCATACACTGATATAAACCATACACTGATATAAACCATACACTGATATAAACCATACGCTGATATAAACCATACACTGATATAAACCATACGCTGATATAAACCTGATATAAACCATAAACTGATATAAACCATACGCTGATATAAACCATATGCTGATATAAACCTGATATAAACCATATGCTGATATAAACCATACGCTGATATAAACCATAGGCTGATATAAACCTGATATAAACCATACGCTGATATAAACCTGATATAAACCATACGCTGATATAAACCGTACGCTGATATAAACCTGATATAAACCATACGCTGATATAAACCTGATATAAACCAGATATAAACCATACGCTGATATAAACCATACGCTGATATAAAACTGATATAAACCATACGCTGATATAAACCTGATATAAACCATACACTGATATAAACCTGATATAAACCATACACTGATATAAACCATACGCTGATATAAACCATACGCTGATATAAACCTGATATAAACCATACGCTGATATAAACCTGATATAAACCATACGCTGATATAAACCTGATATAAACCATACGCTGATATAAACCTGATATAAACCATACACTGATATAAACCATACGCTGATATAAACCATACGCTGATATAAACCTGATATAAACCATACGCTGATATAAACCTGATATAAACCATACGCTGATATAAACCATACGCTGATATAAACCTGATATAAACCATACGCTGATATAAACCTGATATAAACCATACGCTGATATAAACCTGATATAAACCATACGCTGATATAAACCTGATATAAACCATACGCTGATATAAACCTGATATAAACCATACGCTGATATAAAATACGCTGACTGATATAAACCATACGCTGATATAAAAACCTGATATAAACCATACGCTGATATAAACCATAGGCTGATATAAACCTGATATAAACCATATGCTGATATAAACCATACGCTGATATAAACCATATGCTGATATAAACCTGATATAAACGCTGATATAAACCATATGCTGATATATAAACCATATGCTGATATAAACCATACGCTGATATAAACCTGATATAAACCATACGCTGCTGATATAAACCTGATATAAACCTGATATAAACCATACGCTGATATAAACCATACGCTGATATAAACCATACGCTGATATAAACCATACGCTGATATAAACCTGATATAAACCATACGCTGATATAAACCTGATATAAACCATACGCTGATATAAACCATACGCTGATATAAACCTGATATAAACCATACGCTGATATAAACCTGATATAAACCTGATATAAACCTGATATAAACCATACGCTGATATAAACCTGATATAAACCGCTGATATAAACCATACGCTGATATAAACCATACGCTGATATAAACCTGATATAAATACGCTGATATAAACCATACGCTGATATAAACCATACGCTGATATAAACTGATATAAACGCTGATATAAAAACCTGATATAAACCATATGCTGATATAAAACCTGATATAAACCTGATATAAACCATACGCTGATATAAACCATACGCTGATATAAACCATACGCTGATATAAACCTGATATAAACCATACGCTGATATAAACTGATATAAACGCTGATATAAACCATACGCTGATATAAACCTGATATAAACCATACGCTGATATAAACCTGATATAAACCATACTGCTGATATAAACCATACGCTGATATAAACCTGATATACGCTGATATAAAAACCTGATATAAACCATACGCTGATATAAACCATACTGATATAAACCTGATATAAAAACTGATATAAACATACGCTGCTGATATAAACCATACTGATATAAACCTGATATAAACCATACGCTGATATAAACCTGACGCTGATATAAACCTGATATACATGCTGATATAAACCATAAACCATACTGCTGATATAAAAACCTGATATAAAACTGATATAAACCTGATATAAAGCTGATATAAACCATACGCTGATATAAACCATACACTGATATAAACCATACACTGATATAAACCTGATATAAACGCTGATATAAACCATACGCTGATATAAACCTGATATATACGCTGATATAAACCTGATATAAACCATACGCTGATATGATATAAACCATACGCTGATATAAACCTGATATAAAAACGCTGATATAAACCTGATATAAACCATGCTGATATAAACTGATATAAACCATACACTGATATAAACCTGATATAAACGCTGATATAAACCTGATATAAACCATACGCTGATATAAACCTGATATAAAAACCTGATATAAACCATACGCTGATATAAACCTGATATGCTGATATAAACCATACGCTGATATAAACCTGATATAAACCATACGCTGATATAAAAACCTGATATAAACCATACGCTGATATAAACCTGATATAAACCATACGCTGATATAAACCATACGCTGATATAAACCATACGCTGATATAAACCATACACTGATATAAACCATACACTGATATAAACCATACTGATATAAACTGATATAAACCATACGCTGATATAAACCTGATATAAACCATATGCTGATATAAACCTGATATAAACCATACCTGATATATGCTGATATAAACCATACGCTGATATAAACCTGATATAAACCATATGATATAAACCATACGCTGATATAAACCTGATATAAACCGCTGATATATATAAACCTGATATAAACCATGCTGATATAAACCTGATATAAACCATATGCTGATATAAACCATACGCTGATATAAAAACGCTGATATAAAAACCTGATATAAACCATACGCTGATATAAACCTGATATAAACCATACACTGATATAAACCATACACTGATATAAACCATACACTGATATAAACCATACACTGATATAAACCATACGCTGATATAAACCATACGCTGATATAAACCATACGCTGACATAAACCATACGCTGATATAAACCTGATATAAACCATACGCTGATATAAACCATATGCTGATATAAACCTGATATAAACCATATGCTGATATAAACCATATGCTGATATAAACCTGATATAAACCATACGCTGATATAAACCATACGCTGATATAAACCATAAACTGATATAAACCATACGCTGATATAAACCATATGCTGATATAAACCTGATATAAACCATATGCTGATATAAACCTGATATAAACCATATGCTGATATAAACCATACGCTGATATAAACCTGATATAAACCATATGCTGATATAAACCATATGCTGATATAAACCTGATATAAACCATACGCTGATATAAACCTGATATAAACCATATGCTGATATAAACCTGATATAAACCATACGCTGATATAAACCATATGCTGATATAAACCATACGCTGATATAAACCTGATATAAACCATACGCTGATATAAACCTGATATAAACCATACGCTGATATAAACCATACGCTGATATAAACCATACGCTGATATAAACCATACGCTGATATAAACCATAAGCTGATATAAACCATAAGCTGATATAAACCTGATATAAACCATATGCTGATATAAACCTGATATAAACCATAGGCTGATATAAACCTGATATAAACCATATGCTGATATAAACCATACGCTGATATAAACCTGATATAAACCATACGCTGATATAAACCTGATATAAACCATATGCTGATATAAACCTGATATAAACCATATGCAGATATAAACCTAATATAAACCATATGCTGATATAAACCTGATATAAACCATACGCTGATATAAACCATACGCTGATATAAACCATACGCTGATATAAACCATACGCTGATATAAACCATACGCTGATATAAACCATATGCTGCTGATATAAACCTGATATAAAACGCTGATATAAACCATACGCTGATATAAACCATACGCTGATATAAACCTGATATAAACCATACGCTGATATAAACCTGATATAAACCATACGCTGATATAAACCATACGCTGATATAAACCATACGCTGATATAAACCATACGCTGATATAAACCTGATATAAACCATACGCTGATATAAACCATATGCTGATATAAACCATACGCTGATATAAACCATATGCTGATATAAACCATACGCTGATATAAACCATAAACGCTGATATAAACCATAGGCTGATATAAACCCTGATATAAACCATACGCTGATATAAACCATACACTGATATAAACCATATGCTGATATAAACCAACACTGATATAAACCATACGCTGATATAAAAACCTGATATAAACCATATGCTGATATAAACCTGATATAAACCATACGCTGATATAAACCATAGGCTGATATAAACCTGATATAAACCATACGCTGATATAAACCTGATATAAACCATACGCTGATATAAACCATACGCTGATATAAAAACCTGATATAAACCATACTGATATAAACCTGATATAAACCATACGCTGATATAAACCATACGCTGATATAAACCATAGGCTGATATAAACCATACGCTGATATAAACCTGATATAAACCATACGCTGATATAAACCATACGCTGATATAAACCATAGGCTGATATAAACCTGATATAAACCATATGCTGATATAAACCATACGCTGATATAAACTGATATAAACCATACGCTGATATATAGGCTGATATAAACCTGATATAAACCAGGCTGATATAAACCTGATATAAACCATAGGCTGATATAAACCATAGGCTGATATAAACCATAGGCTGATATAAACCATACGCTGATATAAACCATATGCTGATATAAACCATACGCTGATATAAACGCTGATATAAAAAGGCTGATATAAACCATACGCTGATATAAACCATACGCTGATATAAACCATAGGCTGATATAAACCTGATATAAACCATACGCTGCTGATATAAACCATGATATAAACCATAGGCTGATATAAACCATACGCTGATATAAAATACGCTGATATAAACCATATGCTGATATAAACCATACGCTGATATAAACCATACGCTGATATAAACCTGATATGATATAAACCATACGCTGATATAAAATACACTGATATAAACCATACGCTGATATAAAACCTGATATAAACCATACGCTGATATAAACCTGATATAAACCATACGCTGATATAAACCTGATATAAACCATATGCTGATATAAACCCTGATATAAACCATACGCTGATATAAAAACGCTGATATAAACCATACGCTGATATAAACCATACGCTGATATAAACCATACGCTGATATAAACCATACGCTGATATAAACCATATGCTGATATAAACCATACGCTGATATAAAACATACGCTGATATAAACCATACGCTGATATAAAATACGCTGATATAAACCATAGGCTGATATAAACCATAGGCTGATATAAACCTGATATAAACCATACGCTGATATAAACCATATGCTGATATAAACCATAAACCGCTGATATAAACCATACGCTGATATAAACCATACGCTGATATAAACCATACGCTGATATAAACCATACGCTGATATAAACCATACGCTGATATAAACCATACGCTGATATAAACCATACGCTGATATAAACCATACGCTGATATAAACCATACGCTGATATAAACCATACGCTGATATAAACCATAAGCTGATATAAATATACGCTGATATAAACCATACGCTGATATAAACCTGATATAAACCATACGCTGATATAAACCTGATATAAACCATACGCTGATACGCTGATATAAACCATAGGCTGATATAAACCTGATATAAACCATACGCTGATATAAACCTGATATAAACCATACGCTGATATAAACCATACGCTGATATAAACCATAGGCTGATATAAACCATAAGCTGATATAAACCATACGCTGATATAAACCATAGGCTATGCTGATATAAACCATACGCTGATATAAACCTGATATAAACCATGATATAAACCATAGGCGCTGATATAAACCATAGGCTGATATAAACCTGATATAAACCATACGCTGATATAAACCATAGGCTGATATAAACCATACGCTGATATAAACCATACACTGATATAAACCATATGCTGATATAAACCATACGCTGATATAAACCATAAACGCTGATATAAACCATACGCTGATATAAACCATACGCTGATATAAACCATACGCTGATATAAACCATAGGCTGATATAAACCTGATATAAAACTGATATAAACCATACGCTGATATAAACCATACGCTGATATAAACCTGATATAAACCATACGCTGATATAAACCACGCTGCTGATATAAACCATAAGCTGATATAAACCATACGCTGATATAAACCATACGCTGATATAAACCTGATATAAACCATACGCTGATATAAACCATACGCTGATATAAACCATACGCTGATATAAACCTGATATAAACCATACGCTGATATAAACCATACGCTGATATAAACCTAATATACCTGATATAAACCATACGCTGATATAAACCTGATATAAACCATACGCTGATATAAACCTACGCTGATATAAACCATATGCTGATATAAAAACCTGATATAAACCATACGCTGATATAAACCATACGCTGATATAAACATACGCTGATATAAACCATACGCTGATATAAACCATACGCTGATATAAACCATACGCTGATATAAACCATACGCTGATATAAACCTGATATAAACCATACGCTGATATAAACCTGATATAAACCATACGCTGATATAAACCATAAACTGATATAAACCATACGCTGATATAAACCTGATATACGCTGATATAAACCATACTGCTGATATAAACCATACGCTGATATAAACTGATATAAACCATACGCTGATATAAACCATACGCTGATATAAACCATATAGCTGATATAAAAACCTGATATAAACCTGATATAAAAACCTGATATGCTGATATAAACCATACGCTGATATAAACCATACGCTGATATAAACCATACGCTGATATAAACCTGATATAAACCATACGCTGATATAAAACCTGATATAAACCATACGCTGATATAAACCATACGCTGATATAAATATATGCTGATATAAAAACCTGATATAAACCTGATATAAACCATACGCTGATATAAACCTGATATAAACCATACGCTGATATAAACCATATGCTGATATACGCTGATATAAACCTGATATAAACCATACGCTGATATAAACCATATGCTGATATAAACCTGATATAAACCATACGCTGATATAAACCATACGCTGATATAAACCATACACTGATATAAACCATACACTGATATAAACCATACACTGATATAAACCATACGCTGATATAAACCATACGCTGATATAAACCATACACTGATATAAACCATACACTGATATAAACCATACGCTGATATAAACCATACGCTGATATAAACCATACGCTGATATAAACCATACGCTGATATAAACCATACGCTGATATAAACCATACGCTGATATAAACCATACGCTGATACGCTGATATAAACCATACGCTGATATAAACCATATGCTGATATAAACCATACGCTGATATAAACCTGATATAAACCATAGGCTGATATAAACCATACGCTGATATAAACCTGATATAAACCATACGCTGATATAAACCATACGCTGATATAAACCATACGCTGATATAAACCATACGCTGATATAAACCATACGCTGATATAAACCATACGCTGATATAAACCATACGCTGATATAAACCATACGCTGATATAAACCTGATATAAACCATAGGCTGATATAAACCATATGCTGATATAAACCATACGCTGATATAAACCTGATATAAACCATACGCTGATATAAACCATACGCTGATATAAACCATACGCTGATATAAACCATACACTGATATAAACCATACACTGATATAAACCATACGCTGATATAAACCATACGCTGATATAAACCATACGCTGATATAAACCATACGCTGATATAAACCATACGCTGATATAAACCTGATATAAACCATACGCTGATATAAACCATACGCTGATATAAACCTGATATAAACCATACGCTGATATAAACCATACGCTGATATAAACCATACGCTGATATAAACCTGATATAAACCATACGCTGATATAAACCTGATATAAACCATATGCTGATATAAACCATACGCTGATATAAACCATACGCTGATATAAACCTGATATAAAAACGCTGATATAAACCATACGCTGATATAAACCTGATATAAACCATACTGCTGATATAAAAACCTGATATAAAAACCTGATATAAACCTGATATAAACCATACGCTGATATAAACCTGATATAAACCATACGCTGATATAAACCATACGCTGATATAAACCTGATATAAAACCTGATATAAACTGATATAAACCATACGCTGATATAAACCATACGCTGCTGATATAAACCATACGCTGATATAAACTGATATAAACCTGATATAAACCATACGCTGATATAAACCATACGCTGATATAAACCTGATATAAACCATACGCTGATATAAACCTGATATAAACCATACACTGATATAAACCTGATATAAACCATACGCTGATATAAACCTGATATAAACCATACGCTGATATAAACCTGATATAAACCATACGCTGATATAAACCTGATATAAACCATACGCTGATATAAACCTGATATAAACCATACGCTGATATAAACCATGCTGATATATATAAACCATACGCTGATATAAACCTGATATAAACCATACGCTGATATAAACCTGATATAAACCACTGATATAAACCTGATATAAACCATACGCTGCTGATATAAACCATACGCTGATATAAAAACCTGATATAAACCATACGCTGATATGATACGCTGATATAAACCATACGCTGATATAAACCATACACTGATATAAACCATACGCTGATATAAACCATACGCTGATATAAACCATACGCTGATATAAACCATACGCTGATATAAACCTGATATAAACCATACGCTGATATAAACCATATGCTGATATAAACCATACGCTGATATAAACCATATGCTGATATAAACCTGATATAAACCATATGCTGATATAAACCATACGCTGATATAAACCTGATATAAACCGCTGATATAAACCATACGCTGATATAAACCTGATATAAACCATACGCTGATATAAACCTGATATAAACCATACGCTGATATAAACCATACGCTGATATAAACCTGATATAAACCATACGCTGATATAAACCTGATATAAACCATACGCTGATATAAACCATACGCTGATATAAACCATACACTGATATAAACCATACGCTGATATAAACCATACGCTGATATAAACCATACGCTGATATAAACCATACGCTGATATAAACCTGATATAAACCATACGCTGATATAAACCATATGCTGATATAAACCTGATATAAACCATACGCTGATATAAACCATATGCTGATATAAACCTGATATAAACCATACGCTGATATAAACCATACGCTGATATAAACCTGATATAAACCATACGCTGATATAAACCATATGCTGATATAAACCTGATATAAACCATATGCTGATATAAACCTGATATAAACCATATGCTGATATAAACCATACGCTGATATAAACCTGATATAAACCATACGCTGATATAAACCATATGCTGATATAAACCTGATATAAACCATACGCTGATATAAACCTGATATAAACCATATGCTGATATAAACCTGATATAAACCATACGCTGATATAAACCATATGCTGATATAAACCATACGCTGATATAAACCTGATATAAACCATACGCTGATATAAACCATATGCTGATATAAACCATACGCTGATATAAACCATACGCTGATATAAACCATACGCTGATATAAACCATAAGCTGATATAAACCATACGCTGATATAAACCATAAGCTGATATAAACCTGATATAAACCATATGCTGATATAAACCTGATATAAACCATAGGCTGATATAAACCTGATATAAACCATATGCTGATATAAACCATACGCTGATATAAACCTGATATAAACCATACGCTGATATAAACCTGATATAAACCATATGCTGATATAAACCTGATATAAACCATATGCAGATATAAACCTAATATAAACCACATGCTGATATAAACCTGATATAAACCATACGCTGATATAAACCATACGCTGATATAAACCATACGCTGATATAAACCATACGCTGATATAAACCATACGCTGATATAAACCATACGCTGATATAAACCACATGCTGATATAAACCATACGCTGATATAAACCTGATATAAACCATACGCTGATATAAACCATACGCTGATATAAACCATAGGCTGATATAAACCATAGGCTGATATAAACCATAGGCTGATATAAACCATACGCTGATATAAACCATACGCTGATATAAACCTGATATAAACCATACTCTGATATAAACCTGATATAAACCATACGCTGATATAAACCTGATATAAACCATACGCTGATATAAACCTGATATAAACCATACACTGATATAAACCATACGCTGATATAAACCTGATATAAACCATACGCTGATATAAACCTGATATAAACCATACGCTGATATAAACCTGATATAAACCATACGCTGATATAAACCATACTGATATAAACCTGATATAAACCATACGCTGATATAAAACCTGATATAAACCATACGCTGATATAAATATATAAACCATACGCTGATATAAACCATACACTGATATAAACCATACACTGATATAAACCATACACTGATATAAACCATACGCTGATATAAACCATACACTGATATAAACCATACGCTGATATAAACCTGATATAAACCATACACTGATATAAACCATACGCTGATATAAACCATATGCTGATATAAACCTGATATAAACCATATGCTGATATAAACCTGATATAAACCATATGCTGATATAAACCTGATATAAACCATATGCTGATATAAACCATATGCTGATATAAACCTGATATAAACCATATGCTGATATAAACCTGATATAAACCATATGCTGATATAAAAATGCTGATATAAACCTGATATAAACCATACGCTGATATAAACCTGATATAAACCATACACTGATATAAACCATACGCTGATATAAAATACACTGATATAAACCATACACTGATATAAACCATACGCTGATATAAACCATACGCTGATATAAACCATACGCTGATATAAAACCTGATATAAACGCTGATATAAACCATACGCTGATATAAACCATATGCTGATATAAACCTGATATAAACCATATGCTGATATAAACCATATGCTGATATAAACCTGATATAAACCATACGCTGATATAAACCATACGCTGATATAAACCTGATATAAACCATGCTGATATAAACCATATGCTGATATAAACCTGATATATAAACTGATATAAACCTGATATAAACCATATGCTGATATAAACCATACGCTGATATAAACCTGATATAAACCATACGCTGATATAAACATATGCTGATATAAACCTGATATAAACCATACGCTGATATAAACCTGATATAAACCATATGCTGATATAAACCTGATATAAACCATACGCTGATATAAACCATATGCTGATATAAACCATACGCTGATATAAACCTGATATAAACCTGCTGATATAAACCTGATATAAACCATACGCTGATATAAACCATACGCTGATATAAACCATACGCTGATATAAACCATACGCTGATATGATATGATATAAACCATACGCTGATATAAACCTGATATAAACCATATGCTGATATAAACCTGATATAAAAACCTGATATAAACCATGCTGATATAAACCATATGCTGATATAAACCTGATATAAAAACCTGATATAAACCATACGCTGATATAAACCTGATATAAACCATATGCTGATATAAACCTGATATAAACCATATGCTGATATAAACCATAAACTGATATAACCATATGCTGATATAAACCTGATATAAACCATATGCTGATATAAACCATATGCTGATATAAACCATACGCTGATATAAACCATACGCTGATATAAACCATACGCTGATATAAACCATACGCTGATATAAACCATATGCTGATATAAACCATATGCTGATATAAACCTGATATAAACCATACGCTGATATAAAAACGCTGATATAAACCATACGCTGATATAAACCATAGGCTGATATAAACCATATGCTGATATAAACCATACGCTGATATAAACCATACGCTGATATATACGCTGATATAAACCATACGCTGATATAAACCATACGCTGATATAAACCATACGCTGATATAAACCATACGCTGATATAAACCTGATATAAACCATACGCTGATATAAACATACGCTGATATAAACCATACGCTGATATAAACCTGATATAAACCATACGCTGATATAAAATAGGCTGATATAAACCATAGGCTGATATAAACCATACGCTGATATAAACCATAAGCTGATATAAACCTGATATAAACCATACGCTGATATAAACCTGATATAAACCATACGCTGATATAAACCTGATATAAACCATATGCTGATATAAACCATACGCTGATATAAACCATACGCTGATATAAACCATATGCTGATATAAACCATAAGCTGATATAAACCATACGCTGATATAAACCATACGCTGATATAAACCATACGCTGATATAAACCATACGCTGATATATAAACCTGATATAAACCATACGCTGATATAAACCATACGCTGATATAAACCATAGGCTGATATAAACCTGATATAAACCATAGGCTGATATAAACCTGATATAAACCATAGGCTGATATAAACCTGATATAAACCATAGGCTGATATAAACCTGATATAAACCATAGGCTGATATAAACCATACGCTGATATAAACCATAGGCTGATATAAACCATAGGCTTATATAAACCATATGCTGATATAAACCATATGCTGATAACCCTACAATGGCTACTGTACAATGTCAGAAATTATACTTGACAAAACCTCTATGGTATCATATCACTGAGCGGAAGCTTAATCAGAAATAAACACAAACCTGCGCATGCACACAGACACACTAACACACACACACACACAAACACATACACACAGACCCCTCCACCGTCGGAAGGATTCCTCTCAAAGCGCAGCCACTCATCTGTGTCCATCCCTGACTATAGCATGGTGTAGGAATCACAGCTAGCAGATGGCCAGTCACGCTTCTTCAGTCACAACAACACAACACAGCCCCGGCTAGCCAGCGTAGCGTTCTGCTGAGGAGGAAAACAAACCAGTGCTCCACCGCCTCCTCCCTCGCCAAGAGAGAACAGGCGTGAACAGATTACACATGTTGACAGTAATACCAATTTACAGTATATCCTCTCTAATGAGAGCATAAGGAAAGAAGATGAGAAAAGGCTTAGACATTGAAGTGTGTGTGCGCTTGTGAGTGTGTGTGTGTGTCTGTGTGTGTAGGGTGGTAGAAATGATCCAAACATTATGTTGAATATAATAAACTACACTCATCAATACGACTCCATTATCATGTGAATGATAATGTCCATAATCTTGTCCAGTATCGCCAAGGTAGAGAATCTTGCATCACCACTCGGAATACTATAAAATGCACGTGTCTAGGTTTACCGTTATGCAATTATTAAGAGGCTAAGGAACTAATGTCTTGCAATCAATGTCCTAGCATTTAATGATTGAGTTAACCTTGAGATGAGATGCATAGTTAGACCAAGCATATACAGTGGCTTGCGAAAGTATTCACCCCCCCTTGGCATTTTACCTATTTTGTTGCCTTACAACCTGGGATTAAAATAGATTTTTTTGGGGGGGGTTGTATAATTTGATTTACACAACATGCCTACCACTTTGAAGATGCCAAATATGTTTTATTGTGAAACAAACAAGAAATAAGAAGAAAAAACATAAGCATAACTATTCACCCCCCAAAGTCAATACTTTGTAGAGCCACCTTTTTGCAACAATTACAGCTGCAAGTCTCTTGGGGTATGTCTCTATAAACTTGGCACATCTAGCCATTGGGATTTTTTCCCAATCTTCAAGGCAAAACTGCTCCAGCTCCTTCAAGTTGTAAGCATTCCACTGGTGTACAGCAATATTTAAGTCATAGCACAGATTCTCAATTTGATTGAGGTCTGGGCTTTGACTAGGCCATTCCAAGACATTTCAAATGCTTCCCCTTAAACAAATTGAGTGTTGCTTTAGCATTATGCTTAGGGTTATTGTCCGTTTCACTCAATAATTTCTCTGTATTTAAAGCCATCCATCATTCCTTCAATTCTGACCAGTTTCCTAGTCCCCGCCGATGAAAAACATCCCACAGCATGATGCTGCCATCACCATGCTTCACTGTGGGGATGGTAGTCTCGGGGGGATGAGAGGTGTTGGGTTTGCGCCAGACATAGCTTTTCCTTGATGGCCAAAAAGCTCAATTTTAGTCTCATCAAACCAGAGTACCTTCTTCCATATGTTTGGGGAGTCTCCAACATGCCTTTTGGCGAACACTAAGTGTGTTCGCTTGTTTTTTTTCATTAATAAATGGCTTTTTTTCTGGCCACACTTCCGTAAAGCCCAGCTCTGTAGAGTGTACGGCTTCAAGAGGTCCTATGGACAGATACTCTTTGAAGGAGCTTTGCAGCTCCTTCGGGGTTATCTTTGGTCTCTTTGTTGCCTCTCTGATTAATGCCCTCCTTGCCTGGTCCGTGAGTTTTGGTGTATATATAACAGGTGTATATATACTTAGATCATGTGACAGATCATGTGACACTTAGATTGCACACAGGTGGACTTTATTTAACTAGTTATGTGACTTCTGAAGGTAATTGGTTGCACCAAATCTTATTTAGGGGCTTCATAGCAAATGGGGTGAATACATATGCACGCACCACTTTTCAATTTTGAATTTTTTTTTTTTTTTTTATGTTGTTTTTAGCATTTCACTTCACCAATTTGGACTATTGTGTGTATGTCCTTTAAATTAAATAAAAATACATTTAAATTACAGGTTGAAATGCAACAAAATAGGAAAAATGTCAAGGGGATGTATACTTTTGCAAGGCACTGTATGCTATGTATATTGTGAATAACATTTACCATTAGACATTTCACCAAATAATAATAAGTAATATTAATCAGAAATTTGAGGACTACGGTTCGTATCCATTTAAAAGTAGCCATAATTATTACAGTTACACAATAAGAATACAATAAACAAATGATGGACACCAGAAATCTTCTAATTAAAAAATAATACTAAAAAATAATGAGTCTTAACAGCATAGAAAATGCACCACTATGACATACATACGTACATCAGGAGATCGGTTAACCAATAATTACATGATCTAAGTTTAAACCCATCTTGTAGTCTTCCAAGAGTGCCAACTACCTGTATCGCCTATCGTCTAATTAACATCCCTTTGCACGGCCCAAAACATTCCAGGCATTCTCTAATCTAATCACCACACCTCAACACTGTGTCGCTCTTGTGTCGCTCCTCTGAACTATCCGCCGTCAAGCGTACAGAGTAACACAGTTTCTCTGTGACAATAAATCTATAGCACTTACAGTATAATGAAACATAGCTCTTTATGAACTCTTGAAACAATCCAAACATGGCAATTTAATTCACACAGTAACATTAATTTAGTCGATTCAAGTTTCATCAGTCTTCACCTCTCCTGGCTTCAGTGACCCTAGGACTTCTGTGAGAATGTCTCTTCATCGGAATTGTCACAGACACTGTGTGTTTGTCCCCTATGATAGCCCTCAGATGGTCTGTCTTTCAAGCAATGTCATGAATCGTGGTTGAGTCATCACGCTGGGCCAGCAAGTTGCTAGAGGCATCTTCATCACTGGCCTTCCTCATCGTTCACATTTGTTCACTCTCTATGTTCCACTACTCGTGTGTGTGTGTGGGTACATAATGCGTGCGTGTGCACAGTGTGCTCTGACAATGTACTAACGGTGTGGACTGGTACACATCTCTAGGCAGGCCTCGAGGCCTGCATGCCACGACTTCGGCATGGCAGCAGTGTTATCTGTGTGTCAGTGGGTGTCAACTAGCGTCAGCGTTATAGGTGTCAGTTAGCTAGAGGGCTAATGTAATGCACCGTTAGCCGTTACAGGATTGCTACTGTTTGGCGTCGCACAGAGATTTTTCAACCAACCTCATCTTCGTTCGGCCAAACATGTATCTTCTTAAATGTCCATGTCCAGTTGCAGGTAGTTGGTTTGAACTTGAGAAAAGGCTGTGTTATTAAAAAAAATACATGTTTTGCTCCGCGAAGTAATCCAACAACGTGTACGCCGACATCTTCTCTATTTCAAAAGACACATGTTTAGCCGAATCGAGAATGAAGATAGTGTCACCGAGTTAAGGTAGGTCGAAAATGCTCTATGCTACGCCAAACAGTACCTCTCCTGTCACGTCTAATGGAGCATCACATTAGCCCGTTTCGATCTGCTAGCTACAGGGAACTGCCAAAATAAAAGGAAACACCTGAATAAATGAGGGTAACAAAATATATTGAAAGCAGGTGGTTCCACACAGGTGTGGTTCCTGATTTAATTAAGCAGTTAACGTGCCATCATTAGGGTGTCAAAAAATGTGTGCTAAAAAAATGCTTGGCAGGCCATTATTTTGGCTATGATGGCCATGCCCCCATAGGATGACAATTCCCCCATCCAAAACAGTTTGATGAGCATGAAAACCATATCCTATATCCATGGCCATCTCAGTCACCAGATCTCAACCCAGTTGAACACTTATGGGGAAACTTGAAGCGGCGCCTGAGACAGCGTTTTCTACCACCATCAACAAAACACCAAATGATGGAATTTCCAATGGAAGAATGGTGTGAGTGTAGAATCTATGTGTGAGCAGCTCTTCAATGCCAGCCAGGTGTGACTCATATAGCAGGTCACCCTGTTAGCTAAGCTCTCTGTCCCTGTGACATCCCTTTCCTCTCACATCAGCTCTGGAGAGAACATATCGTACCAACACAACAACAGCTGCCTCGGGGGAGAATAGGCTAGAGAACGCATTATAGGGCATTTATGCAGTAGGTGCTACTCATACAGCCAGACTAAGGTAGGGAAGAATCCTACCAAATAAAACGACCATTTAATTCAAAATGTCACTGTCTCCCACTGACATTGACGCATGACTAAAGGAAATGTTGATTTAAGTGGAAGTTAGGATTCACTCCATTTTAGAGCAATACTTTTGGTGCACTATATGTGAAAAATAGGGTGCCATATGGGACTGGCCCCAATTCCCTCTTCAGTGACTCATCAAATGCTCATTCAACGACATGGACACTCAACTCCTAATATCTGATCTGAGTTTATCTTCACAACGGTCTGTGTTATCTACTTTAATAGGATATAGAGCAGCTTAAGCTGTAGATTAAGCTGTAGATTACAGCAGAAGGAGCCCCGGGTGAACGTGGGCAGAGAGAGCAGAGCACTGACAGGACGGTGTGTACATACAGAGGGTGATCTCCGATGAGAGAAAGAGAGAAGGGAAATGGAGGAGAGAAAGAGAAGGGAGGAGGGAGAGAGGAGAAAGAGAGAAGGGAAACGGAGGAGAGAAAGAGAGGAGAGGAGGGAGAGGAGAAAGAGAGGGGAGAAGGGAGAGAGGAGAAAGAGAGGGGAGGAGGGAGAGAGGAGAAAGAGAGAGAAAGAGATAAGGGAAATGGAGGAGAGAAAGAGAGGGGAGGAGGGAGAGAGGAGAAAGAGAGAGAAAGAGATAAGGGAGTAGGGGAGAGACGGGAGAATGAAAAAGACGAGAGGTCGACTGACAGTCAAAGAGGGAGAAAAAGAGAAAAAAACAGAGTGAGAAAGGAAAAAGAGAGCAATAGAGAGAGGCAGTCCTCAGAGCACTAAGCCCCCCCTTATAAAAGCAGCACGTCTGGAGATAGCAGTCTCCATTACACTCTACTGAGTGCAGGAGGATCCACCCAGCAGACATATTTAACCTTTATTTAACTGGGCAAGTCAGTTAAGAACAAATTCCTATCTACAATGGCTGCCTACCCCGTCCAAACCCTAAACCGGACGATGCTGGACCAATTCGGCGCTGCCCTATGGGACTCCCAATCACAGCCAGTTGTGATACAGCCTAGAATCGAACCAGGGTCTGTAGTAACGCCTCTAGCACTGAGATGCATTGCTTTAGAGCGCTGCACTACTCGGGAGCCAGCAGATGTACAGCCGCACACACGCACGCACGCACACACACACACACACACACACACACACACCCTCTCCCGCTCTCTCTCTCCCTCTTTCTCTGTCTCTCTCCCTCCCTCTCTCTCTCTCTTTCTCTCCTCTTGATCGCTCCTCCATCCCTCCATCTCTCCCTCGCTGGGCAGGTATGATAGGTGGAAAAGGTAAATATGTGCTTTAGTGGGGCTGACCCGCTGTGAATAGGGCAATTAGCTCCACTCTGCTAGCCACCACTGCTCTCCTTCCTATGGTATAAAGCTGTCTTTAGAGAAGTCAATACTCTAGGCTTTGTGTCATTACCTCCATCACTTAAACCACAGGTTTGGGGAGTAACGGATTACATGTAATCCATTACATGTAAGAGATTACTTTTTCTTTTATTTACTGTAATTCGTTACGTTACGAGCAAAAATATTGTCATCAGATTACAGATACTTTTAAAAAACTAGAGGTTTGACTTCGAGGATTACTTTTAAATTCAGAAAGGATGTTTGTGGAAAACAATCTTAACACTTCTCTCTTTTCTCAATGACATTCAAACCAGCATTGAAAAAAGGCACAAGTTTAAATTTGTTCCACCTGAGTGAGTCTAAACACAAGTCAGAGACCACTACGATGACACACCAAATGTGTTTGATGGATCGTGGGAAAAGAGCAGGAATAGGCTTTTGAAGGCTACAGTCCAAGATATGTCTTCCAATGGTGCGGCTGCTGTCGGCATCCAAGATGATCCAACTTGAATAAAGGCTTGGAGGTAATGACAGCAGTAGTGTAGTCTACGGCGATACGGATATCACTGATTATTGATATCTACATAGCTCATTTATGTGAATCACACTGCTGCTCTCATATATATCCATTGATCCTTGAAGAATATAACTTGTAAATAAATGCCTCTTGAGCTTAGTTCAACTGTCACACTCCATGAGAACCCAAAATATAAGCTTGTTTTACTCCAATGTTTGTACGCATTGTAAATATTAACAAACCCTGTATAACCTCGTAACATGGCTAAAACAATATTTTTTCTAACATGGATGGTCAGTCCTGGCATCCATAGCTCTGTCTATTAATCTGAGAGTGGTTACATTTCTCCAGGCCCATCCCTCAGCTTTTTACCAAAACAGAGGCGGGGCAAGCATTTTGTTATTGTTTCATCTGTGGTTTTGCCCTTTAAACAGCTGCATATTTTCAAGATATCAAAGTGTCACCAACAAAGAGGTAAACAATAGTACTATAAATATGGCATTCATTTTTCACATGTAAATAGCACTTTTCAGTAGTGCTCAAAGAATGCGAGCCCCATCAATGAGCCCAATCAGTCCTCCATGACAACAAAATCATAAACAACAGCGTAGGGCTGGCTAATAAATCCTTAGTTATGGGGTTATGCTCAGGTAAAACAATTAGGCTAATCTATACTTCCATATTTCCATGTCCTATTCTTGAAGATCAAGGGGTATAACATTTATTGGAATGACTGGAATTCTGATAGACTTTGGTATTTAATGTAAAGATATAATTTAATAGTATTATCATGTGTAGTAGAAAGCAATGGTTTAGAAAAAGCCTACATAACCAACCCATGAAGTAAAAATTAACATCCAATATATGGCCAGCTATGTAAACTTTAACATTGATTTATACTGCAATAGATGTCGTTCAATTAGAAACATACATTTTTGTCATCTTCTAATGCCTCTTAAGGAGAAAGTAATCTAAAAGTAACAGAATGTAATCAGATTATGTTACCGAGTTTGGGTAATCCAAAAGTTACATTACTAATTACAATTTTGGACAGGTAATTAGTAACTAATGCAGGTATTCCCAAACTGGGGTACACGTACCCCCAGGGGTACGCGCAATGCCGTCGGGGTACGCCAAATAAAAATAATAATACATTCTTTACTGAGTAGACTCCTTTCACTGCCAAAAGTACAATTAAACCATCTAGTGTTCAGCGAAATAACAACACAATGTCAAATACAGGTAGTTTAGTCAAATAATGAACATCCAATCACATTAACCGTTACTCTCTAGCGGGAATTCCACTAACGGTCCGTGTGTAGCCAAACGTAGCTGCTGCTTATATTGGTATCTGTGCTGATGGCGCAAAAGCCATGACAGGAAGACAAACAGTGGCTTGCGAAACTATTCACCCCCTTTGGCATTCTTCAAATTTTGCTGCCTTACAATCTGGAATTAAAAAATATTTTTTTAAGGGTTTGTATCACTTGATTTACACAACATGCCTACCACTTTGAAGATGGATTTTTTTACATTTATTGTGAAACAAACAAGTAAAAGTCAACACTTTGTAGAGCCACCTTTTGCAGCAATTACATCTGCAAGTCTCTTGATTTTGCCCATTCTTCAAGGCAAACAGCTACAGGTGCTATGAGAGGTGTTGGGTTTGCGCCAGACATAGTGCATTCCTTAATGGCCAAAAAGCTCAATATTAGTCCCATCTGACCAAAGTACGCTTTAATTCTAGTAAAAATTCCAGTTTTTACTTATAATACATTTAACAACGTTTTTTCCTGACTCAACTTTTTTCATTCAACTTTTTCACCCAGGACACTATCTGGAAATGGTTCTACAGGACCTCCACCAGCCAAAGCTAAATAGTAACATTAACATCATGCCGTCTAATTGCAGTCGCTGTACTCATAATACAGGAGAACTAAACTAACTAAGCCTTATGGTGAGGATAGCAGTGTTGCAAGTACAGCTTCAGATGCAATCGTTGGGCAATTTAAGTGTAGGAAAGGATGCAACGGCGTCTGTGCCACCAGTAAGTACAGATAGTAGTATAAATCCCCCACAGTCTCCACAGACAGACAATTTCTCAAGGCTTCTGGAAAGAAATACTGTCGGCATACTCAACTGGTGTCGCTCATTCAGCCGACAGAAACGTTCAACCGCTTCTCTCCATTAAGCAACGAGCCGGTCAGAGGCCAAATCTTCTCAGGTGTCTCCTCCACCTGTCACGGGGTCTGAGCCGCCAAAGCCTCCCACCATTAGCTGTCTCAGTTTTCAGCATCTATGCTGCAATAGCGTATGTGCCGGGGGGCTAGGGTCAGTCTGTTATATCTGGTGTCCTGTGTGAATTTAAGTATGCTCCCTCTAATTCTCTCTCTCTCACTTTTTTGCTTACTACATGATTCCATGTGTGCCATTTGACAGTGTTGATGTCTTCACTGTTATTCTACAATGTAGAAAAACTCTTGAATGAGTAGGTGTGTCCAAACTTTTGACTGGTACTGTACTTGCAAAAAGATATTGAAACAAACAATTCTAAAAATCTATCTGCAATCAAGCATGCTGGGGAAATATGATAATAATAGGCGTGGCTTTGGTTTAACAGTAGTTATTAACACCAACACTGGTGTTCTTTTACACCAATAAGTGTTAATTTAACACTTAGAGACGACAAATGTTGCACTGAAAAATCAACCCACTGGCCAATATTCTGTGCAACTACTATTGAGAGTTTTTCAGTGTGTGATGTCATTGAAACTCTTCACTTGTTACACTTGTCTATAGTGTGCACCCTTGGATAGAGTGTTAAGATTCTCCATCACATGGGCATTACCACAAGGGGAGTAGGAGAAAGGGACTGCATTTCAAGCACTCAGTTAGCTATTTATTTTATTTTATTTTACTAGGCAAGTCAGTTAAGAACAAATTCTTATTTTCAATGACGGCCTAGGAACAGTGGGTTAACTGCCTGTTCAGGGGTAGAACGACAGATTTGTACCTTGTCAGCTCGGGGATTCGAACTTGCAACCTTTCGGTTACTAGTCCAACGCTCTAACCACTAGGCTACCCTGCCGCCCCTAATTGAACAACAGATTACTTTGCAGTGGTGGAGTAAAGTACCTAAGTAAACATACTTTAAAGTACTACTTAAGTCGTTTTTTGGGGTATCTGTACTTCACTTCACTATTTATATTTTTGCCATCTTTCACTTTTACTTCACTACATTCCTAAAGAAAAGTATGTACTTTTTACTTCCATACATTTTCCCTGACACCCAAAAGTACTTGTTACATTTTGACAGGGAAACGGTCCAATTCAAACATCAAGAGAACACTGTGAATGTTTAAATAATGTATTCAATAAAGACAAGAAAAAAATGCAATAATTTGTGTGTTATTAGTTTAAGCACACTATGCTTGTCTATTGTTGTGACTTAGATGAAGATCAGATCAAATCTGTAGACCATGAAATGCTTACTTACGAGCCCTTTCTCAACAATGCAGAGATAAAAAAGATGACAAAAAATAACTAGTAATAAAATAAATAACAATAACAGGGCTATATACAAGGAGTACCGGCCCCCGAGTCAATGTGCAAGGCTACGAGGTAATAACAAGACTATATACAAGGAGTACCGGCCCCCGAGTCAATGTGCAAGGCTACGAGGTAATAACAAGACTATATACAAGGAGTACCGGCCCCCGAGTCAATGTGCAAGGCTACGAGGTAATAACAAGACTATATACAATGAGTAATGGCTCCGAGTCAATGTGCAAGGGTACGAGGTAATAACAAGACTATATACAAGGAGTACCGGCTCAGAGTCAATGTGCAAGGCTACGAGGTAACAACAAGACTATATACAAGGAGTACCGGCTCAGAGTCAATGTGCAAGGCTACGAGGTAACAACAAGACTATATACAAGGAGTACCGGCTCCCAGTCAATGTGCAAGGGTACGAGGTAGTTGAGGTAATTGAACTAATATGCACATGTAGGTAGGAGTAAAGGTGACTAGACAATCAGGATACTATAGATAATAAACAGAGTAGCAGCAGCGTATGTGAAGAGTGTGAAAGTGTTTCTGTGTGTGTGTGTGTGTGTGTGTGTGTGTGTGTGTGTGTGTGTGTGTGTGTGTGTGTGTGTGTGTGTGTGTGTGTGTGTGTGTGTGTGTGTGTGTGTGTGTGTGTGTGTGTGTGTGTGCGTTGTAATGTCAGTATAGTATGTGGTGAATGTGGGTAGAGTCCACTGAGTTTCGACCCAGAATTCACTCTCCGGCACCGATTGCAGCACGGAAGCAGAGAGAACAGTCTATGACTTGGGTGCCTGGAGTCTTTGACAAATTCTAGGGCCTTCCTCTGACACCGCCTGGTATAGAGATCCTGGATGGCAGGAAGTTTGGCCCCAGTGATGTATTGGGCCGGACACATTACCCCCTGTAGCGCCTTACGGTCGCATGTCAAGCAGATGCCATACCAAGCGGTGAAGCAGCCAGGCAAGATGCTCTCAATGGTGCAGCTGTAGAACCTTTTGAAGATCTGAGGGCCCATACCAAATGTGTGTGTGTGTGTGTGTGTGTGTGTGTGTGTGTGTGTGTGTGTGTGTGTGTGTGTGTGTGTGTGTGTGTGTGTGTGTGTGTGTGTGTGTGTGTGTGTGTGTGCGTGCGTGCTGCATTTGTGTTTATGCTTTAGCTCTCTTGGCGGCCGAACACGCACCTTAAATATTAACCTATTAGCCTGTCCAGTCTCACCACTCCCAGTATGTGACAGGCTTTTAAAAAACCATCTCTAATGCTCAATACTGCATTACTACATCACAGTTCAGGCACTGCAGGTTTGGGTTTGAAGCGAGGAATATCAGGGAAGACAGGCGCACTAAAGCGTGGGTCGTTGCCAGAACTAAGCATTCCAACGAATTCCGAATTGCATTCCGTCGCGCTCCAATTACAAAACTCGTCCTTGACTCATACACTTAGCTGTGACAAGCGACCAACCAGATGACACGTGCTGTGCTCTCCCACCGCCCACCTCTCTCTTTCTCTCTGCGACTCTCTCTCACTTACACCCCCCCGCACATGCGAATGCTTCCAGTAATGAGTTTAGGTGTCCTTGGGATGGCCTGTCCTAAAAGGGCTTTTATGAGTAAGCTGGCTGTAGTGAGCGCTAGAGGATCCTAAACTTATTCAGACTGCCATCTCTCCCTCTCTCCCTCTCTCCCTCCAGGGGACATATCATCTCTCCTGTCAGTCTTAAAGTCTAATTACAAGATGTGGGAGGGACAAGGACAGTGGATGGGTCACAGCAGGTAGTTAATTCAAGGCATCCATCTTCTCCTCAACTAGAACTTTATGTACACGTTAGAGGTCGACCGATTAATCGGAATGGCCAATTAATTAGGGCCGATTTCAAGTGTCCATAACAATCGGAAACCGGTATTTTTGCCGATTTTTTATTTGTATTTTTTTTACACCTTTATTTTTATCCTTATTTAACAAGGCAAGTCAGTTAAGAACACATTCTTATTTTCAATGACGGCCTAGGAACGAGGCTTGTCAGCTCGGAGGATCCAATCTTGCAACCTTACAGTTAACTAGTTCAACGCTCTAACCACCTGCCTCACGAGGAGCCTGCCTGTTACGAATGCAGTAAGCCAAGGTAAGTTGCTAGCTAGCATTAAACTTATCTTATAAAAAACAATCAATCATTGACTGTCGTTGCTCCAATGTGTACTTAACCATAAACATCAATGCCTTTCTTAAACCACCTCTGTTCATGTCTTCCATAGAGAATGTCTTGATCTACTTCGAATAAGGTCTGTGTTTCGTGCTTAAACCACCTCTGTTCATGTCTTCCATAGAGAATGTCTTGATCTACTTCAAATAAGGTCTGTGTTTCGTGCTTAAACCACCTCTGTTCATGTCTTCCATAGAGAATGTCTTGATCTACTTCAAGTAAGGTCTGTGTTTCGTGCTTAAACCACCTTGGCGTTTTGATACCCGTGTAAATCTCACTAGGATAAGGTAACGTTTGTCAAAATATTTTCATAAATCCACTCTACAAAAAAAATGATCTTCGCTTATATTTAGCCAATATTGCTCAGAGTTACCTTGTCCTATGGATATCTACACAGTTCTAAAATTGGCAAGGTGGTGTAAGCCTACACGAAACACAGACCTTATTTTAAGTGAATCTAAAAATAACCTATGGAATAAATGTATGAAGGAACAGCTTTTCAGATTTTGCTAGAAGGTGTCATGGGAATTATGACTCGCACTTTGGTAGTCAATTCTTACCATGTCCATTATTAAAATAGGATTTCCTGCATATAGAAATTACAGTTTTTGTTTTCAACATTCGTCACAGGTAACTTAAACTCTATTTTTATTCAAACAGTTGAGAGTATTTGTCTCCTAAGCAGACTCTTCAGTATCATTGTCACTTCAGAGCTGTGTGTGTTTTACAGATGGCAGAGAAAAGCAGAGCACCAGTGTGGGACTATTACATGGAATTGGCACCAGGGAAAGCAAGGTGTCTTATTTGTGATAAAGATGTAAGCATGGGGTCAGCAACGGCTAAATCAAAAAATACCACCAACCTGTGGAATCACCTTAAGAACCCCCATCCAAAAGCCCATATGTATTATATTAAGTTAAAATAAAAGTGTTCATTGTTCATTCAGTATTGTTGCAATTGTCATTATTACAAAAATGTGTAATATATATATACAAACATTTAAAAAATTGGCCGATTAATCGGTATCAGCTTTTTTTGTCCTCCAATAATCGGTATCAGTATCGGCGTTGAAAAATCATAGTCGGTCGACCTCTAGTCCACGTGACAATTCCAATTGGACTACTCCTGTATGACACCTTTGCTCCAAAACCGTTGAATACATATGATGCCACCGTGGAGTCAAAGGCAACATTCCACATCGTCATAATGAGAATCATAATGAAGATCCGGGTTACTTCCCGACGGTTAACAAGAACACAGCTTACTGGCGAACCGACGATAATTATCCCTATAATAACATTCATCGTAACAGAATCAATTGTCCATTAATCATAGTAATCAACACATCTCCCTCAAGCCCAGTATCTTCAATCCAACGGTATTTCCTGCCGTTACAGCAAATGTTATTCCTCTGATTGATCTTTGTCTAATGGACTCACTGGGTCTACTCTCACTCCTTAGAAGAAAATATGCAAGGAAAGCCCTCAACATTCAGTACAGGGTGAAATCAAGTCCAATCCCCAAATTAAAACTCACACAACAACAAGTCACGGTAAACAAGCTAAGAGTTTCTCTCAAATCCGCTTAGCATCTTCAATTCACCATCGTTTCATACTAGCCTTCTAAATCGTCATGATCTAATTATGAGCGGCGATATTTTGCTCAGTTGACTCATTCTCTACCACAGGCTGTGGACACATGTCCCCAGAGGACTCTGTGTGAGACAGAGGGACGCGACAGCACAACAAGTCTGGGCACGGCCCATGTCCGTAACAGTGACTCCCCGTCCATTACTCTCGCAGGTCTGACAGTGATGATGTGCAGGTTCAGTTCTGCCGTCTTCGTACGGTTCGGATCTGTTCGGTTCTGGTCTGGTCACAGCCGGATAGTATAGCAGCATTGCCTCGCTGCTGCTGTCAAATCAAATCAAATCAAAAAAATGTGTCACATACACATGGTTAGCAGATGTTAATGCGAGTGTAGCGAAATGCTTGTGCTTCTAGTTCCGACAATGCAGTGATAACCAACAAGTAATCTAACTAACAATTCCAAAACTACTGTCTTATACACAGTGTAAGGGGATAAGGAATATGTACATAAGGATATATGAATGAGTGATGGTACAGAGCAGCATACAGTAGATGGTATCGAGTACAGTATATACATATGAGATGAGTATGTAGACAAAGTAAACAAAGTGGCATAGTTAAAGTGGCTAGTGACATAAGAATGCAGTCGATGATCTAGAGTACAGTATATACATATGCATATGAGATGAATAATGTAGGGTAAGTAACATTATATAAGGTAGCATTGTTTAAAGTGGCTAGTGATATATTTACATCATTTCCCATCAATTCCCATTATTAAAGTGGCTGGAGTTGGGTCAGTGTCAATGACAGTGTGTTGGCAGCAGCAACTCAATGTTAGTGGTGGCTGTTTAACAGTCTGATGGCCTTGAGATAGAAGCTGTTTTTCAGTCTCTCGGTCCCAGCTTTGATGCACCTGTACTGACCTCGCCTTCTGGATGATAGCGGGGTGAACAGGCAGTGGTTCGGGTGGTTGATGTCCTTGATGATCTTTATGGCCTTCCTGTAACATCGGGTGGTGTAGGTGTCCTGGAGGGCAGGTAGTTTGCCCCCGGTGATGCGTTGTGCAGACCTCACTACCCTCTGGAGAGCCTTACGGTTGAGGGCGGAGCAGTTGCCGTACCAGGCGGTGATACAGCCCGCCAGGATGCTCTCGATTGTGCATCTGTAGAAGTTTGTGAGTGCTTTTGGTGACAAGCCGAATTTCTTCAGCCTCCTGAGGTTGAAGAGGCGCTGCTGCGCCTTCTTCACGACGCTGTCAGTGTGAGTGGACCAATTCAGTTTGTCTGTGATGTGTATGCCGAGGAACTTAAAACTTGCTACCCTCTCCACTACTGATCCATCGATGTGGATAGGGGGGTGTCCCCTCTGCTGTTTCCTGAAGTCCACGATCATCTCCTTAGTTTTGTTGACGTTGAGTGTGAGGTTATTTTCCTGACACCACACTCCGAGGGCCCTCACCTCCTCCCTGTAGGCCGTCTCGTCGTTGTTGGTAATCAAGCCTACCACTGTTGTGTCGTCCGCAAACTTGATGATTGAGTTGAGGCGTGCATGGCCACGCAGTCG
>NC_088418.1:47693904-47698904 GCF_034236695.1 Oncorhynchus nerka | reverse complement strand
TAAGGCTGAGGTAGGTAGTGTTTTGTGCGATCTAGGGCAACGGTGTCCAGATGGAATTTGTATTTGTGGTCCTGGCAATTGGATTTTTTTTGGAACATTATTATTTTGGTCTTACTGAGATTTACTGTCAGGGCCCAGGTCTGGCAGAATCTGTGCAGAAGATCTAGGTGCTGCTGTAGGCCATCCTTGGTTGGGGACAGAAGCACCATATCATCAGCAAACAGTAGATTTCAACTTCTAGTAGGGTGAGGCCAGGTGCTGCAGACTGTTCTAGTACCTTAGCCATTTCGTTGATATATGTTAAAGAGGGTGGGGCTTAAGCTGCATCCCTGTCAGACGCCACGGCCCCGTGGAAAGAAATGTGTGTGTCTTTGCCAATTTTAACTGTTTGTGTACATGGATTTTATAATGTTGTATGTTTTCCCTCAACACCACTTTCCATCAATTTGTATAGCAGATCCTCGTGCCAAATTGAGTTGAAAGCTTTTTTGAAATCAACAAAGCATGCGAAGACTTTGAATTTGTTTGGGTTTGTTTGTCAATTAGGGTGTGCAGGGTGAATACGTGGTCTGTCGTACGGTTATTTGGTAAAAAGCCAATTTGACATTAGCTCAGTACATTGTTTTAACTGAGGAAATGTTATTAGTCTGCAGAGGATTTTCCCAAGGTTGCTGTTGACGCATATCCCACGGTAGTTACTGGGGTCAAATTTGTCTCCACTTTTGTGGATTGGGGTGCTCAGTCTCTCTCTCTCAGCCTCCTCTCTGTCTCTTTCTCTTCTCTCTCTTTCTCTGTCACTCTCTCTCCATCGCTCTCAATTCAATTCAAGGGGCTTTATTGGCATGGGAAATATATGTTTACATTATCCATTTCACTTGCATTGGCAAACAAAAGTGAAAAAAAAAGTGAACAGTAAATATTACACTCACACAGTCTCTCTCTCTCTCTCTCTCTCTCTCTGAATCACTCTGCTCTTTATCTCTACCACTCCTCCTCTGAAGGATTAGCCTTTCCTCCCTTCCTGAGTCCCTGTTCTCTCTACCGCTCTCTGAGATAGAGAGAGAATGAGGGATAGAATGACTATCTCCCCTCCTCCCCTTTCTCCTTCCCTCCCTTCATCCACCTCTGAATTATCTATAGCTCTGATTCAGAGCTTCTTTCACTACTCCCTCTCATTATGTCTCAGTTTTTTTCTCCTTCCCTCCCTTCCTTTCCTCTACTCCGCTCTTTCCCTCTCTGTGCCTTCCTCCATCTCTACTCCCTACCCTGTGGAGTCACCTCAGTGGTGTGTGGTACAGAGTCCATTGGTCCAAGCAGATTAGGCCAGTTTAATGTTTGCATACCCAACGCGGTAATGACCTGGGCGCGCCACTGCGTCTACAGTGGGCCCTGGCCGTTAAATCCTTCGGCTGGACGATGAGTAACGGCCACCAGCCTCCGTACTCACGCAGAGCCACCGATAATAACGTCCTGAGGGGGTTTCTGCTGGGGCTAGCCTTGTCTCACTGGGGCTATTAGAGCCTGGTCGGGGAAGGGCATCAAGAGACGTTGTGTTAGAATATCCTCCTCTCTTGCCTTCGGTCTGTGTCTGACCCTGACTACAGCCTCTCTCTCTCTCTCCCCACCCTCTCTTCCTCTTCCCTCTCTATCCCAATGGTACTACATCATTACTGACAAAGCTCTACCTCCATCCGCCACTTTCCCCTCTCCGCCTCAGGCACCATGCAGTGAGCTTCATGTGAGCTGCGTTCAAAGCACTATCATTTACAATTATGTAGAATAGTGTTGCTGTTACAAAACATCAACTGCATTACACTCCAACATCCCCACGGGTACACCTAGAAGGTGAACACTGAAGATTTAAGGTTGATTCAATTTAGTCTAAGTGCTGTAGCCTCAACATCTAATTAAGTTCAAATCCTATGCTACACAAGTGTCTATGTTGTAGGGAAACAGGTTTAATTCAATCAGCGTGCACCATAGGCCTACTGTTTATGTACATATTTATGATATTCAAGTGATTACCTGTCAAAACTGTTGATTTCAATTCCGGCCAATCCACTAACAGGAAGGGGTTGAGTCCCAAATGGCACCATTTCCCTTCATAGCGCACTACTATGGGCCCTGATAAAAAGTAGTACACTAGATAGGGAACACGGTGCCGGGACACAACCAGGATGTTGATGTTATGAGTGTGGTTGGTAGGCAGCTCCTTTGATCTGGTCATAGACACTGTACATACAGAGTCATTATATAAAGAGACCACCTTCTGCCTTCATTGATTCTGGCCCCTGATACATACAGCCGTCTCCGGACCTTTCGCAAATGGCAGCCTTTTCTCTATAAAGTGCACTACTTTTGACCAGGCCTTTATAGTGCTGTATATAGGGAATAGGGTGCCATTTGGGAAGCATCCCAGGCCTCCCCAGCCATGACAATAAAGCAGTTTGACATTTACAATCAATACTGTAAGTCCTCTTTGAATCCCAATGAGTGTAAAGTGCATATAACATGGGCGCTAAACACACACAAACACACACGCACACGGGTGCACATGCGCAGATGCAGTACACGCATGCACACACACACACACACACACACACACACACACACACACACACACACACACACACACACACACACACACACACACACACACACGAGGAATATTGAATCAGGCAATGATTACTGAGAAAAGAGGTTGTGTTTGGAGAACATCAATACGGTCAATCTAAGCATTAGAATAGAAATACCCCTGAGGACATAGTGATCCGAGTCTGGCCTGGGTGCATGTTTGTGTGTGTGTGTGTGTATGTTCATTTCGCTCAGCCGGTATCAAAACGACGGACTTCGATTATCACCATCTGAATCAGTCTCCTCATTTTGACAAGCAGCATCTACATGTTCACTCCTTGCAAAATCAAAACCCAATTTGTTCTCATGCTCTCTTATATTGCCCGACATTTCTACGCGTCAAAACCCACAAATCAGTTCCCTCATTTGATTCAAATGTTAACCAGCCTTCCGCAGTCATCACATCCCACAATGACATGGAAGTGATGATCAGATTCACAGCTCTGTTTAGCTCTTATTCTTCGCAGGGCCACATCCACACATCAAATCAGCGCGCACATGTGTGTGTGTGTGTGTGTGTGTGTGTGTGCAGAGATGGACAGTATTCCTGTTACATGTATTTGAAATATGTATTTCGACTACTTCTAAGTATTCAGTCATTTTGTGTTACACTGGGCTAAACTACACTCCAATGTATTTTGTATGATACCTTCCGGGGCTGTAATTTGTATTTTCAAAATACTTTTCTATAAAACAATGTTTTTATAGCTGTTCGCCATTTTATGGCCCCCTTTCACCTTGCATTGGTATCAGAAGCCTGATGGCACTATGGTGGGATAAGAGCATCTGCTACATGAACTAAATATAAATGTCATCTAAAAATGAACAATTGCTGTTTCTGCTGGCTGTGTGTGTTTTTACCAGTAACATCAGTGCAAACATAGTTTGCCAACTAGAGTCATTGTAGAGCTGAACGCTCACCTTGACACAACAATTGTTTATAGGCTAATTGGGGCATCGTACAAGTGTGTGTCAGCCGCATGGCAACAGAGTAAAGTAAATGGGTGATGGTATGACTCGGTGATGAGCTTTAATGAGGACCTTCTTCTCCTCTCCCTTTCTTTTCCTCTCCTGTGGGTATTTATTGTTGTACAGTGTCCCAGCAATGTTCCCTCGGTCTCAAAGATTGTGGGGGTGTTGCATTTGAAATATACCATCTGCCAAACAGCAGTGGAACATTCACTGAAATTCCACTGTGCAGAAAACCTTTTCAAATGACCTGGAAGTGCCATTCTCCAAGTGCAGCTAGCTCAAACCTGACCTCCAGCACACAGCAGGTCAGAGGTTATGCAGAGGAACTACCTTTTGTTTTCTCAAGCTTCCCAGAGCCCTGCTCGCCTGTGTATACCTTGCCAATCTACCGCCTAGAGCCGAGGCAAGAGGTAAGGCAATATGTTCTGAAGTTCAGGCCTGACACACCCACACTGACACAAAGAGCGATCCAGAGAGAGAGAGAGAGGGAGTACACCCTGTATATGATCCTCTTATTAAAGCTTGCAAAGACTTGGCTCTAGTCCCTCAGATAGAAAATCCAGTCTTATTCACATGGGAAGGTGAGGGCTTTAGACTTAAGCTATTACGACAGCTCCATTCTGAATCACTAGCTGACTGATGGGAAAGAGACCATTCATCCAAAATCATCCATTCATTAGAAACACACAGGCTCCACTTTTTTTATAAAAGCTGTTCAACTCACCCTCTCCGCCGACTGTGCCGTCCCGAAGAAGATGGGGATAAACGCCAGCCAGATTATGCAGGTAGTGTACATGGTAAATCCAATTGGCTTGGCCTCGTTGAAGGTCTCCGGCACTCCCCTGGTCTTGATGGCGTAAACAGTGCATGTGACCATCAGTAGGATGGAGTAGCCCAAGGAGCAGATCAGGGACAGGTCGGAGATGTCACACTTCAGCACGCCGCGAGCCGCCGCCGGGTCCTGGGTCCGCTGCTCGCCGTAGTCCACGAAGGTGTGTGGCGGGTCCACGGCGAACCATACAAACACCCCCAGGAGCTGCACCGAGATCAGGGAGAAGGTGATGACCAGCTGGGAGGCCGGGGAGATGAACCGGGGGGCGCTGACCGACTTCTTCCCCTGCTCGAAGATGCGGTGGATACGGTTGGTCTTGGTGAGGAGGGCCGCGTAGCTGAAGCACATCCCCAGACCCAGAAAGATCCTCCGGAAGGAACACACGCCCACGTCGGGCGCGGCGATCATCAGGAAGGTGATTGCATAACACAGGAAAATGCCCGTCAACAGCACGTAGCTCATCTCACGGCCGGAAGCCCTGACGATGGGCGTTTCGTTGTAGCGGACGAAGGTCACGATAACGAAGGTGGTGGCGATGATGCCTAGCATTGAGATGAAGACG